>NC_140022.1:11872940-11880930 GCF_964263955.1 Coregonus lavaretus | reverse complement strand
GCGAGAGAGAGAGAGCGAGAGAGAGAGAGAGAGCGATGAGCGAGAGGAGAGAGAGAGAATTGAGTGAGAGAGAGAGGAGAGAGCGAGAGAGAGTGCATTTGTCTGTCGTGTGTGTTTGTGTGTGTGTGTGTATGTGTGTGTGTGTGTGTGTGTGTGTGTGTGTGTGTGTGTGTGTGTGTGTGTGTGTGTGTGTGTGTGTGTGTGTGTGTGTGTGTGTGTGTGTGTGTGTGTGTGTGTGTGTGTGTGTGTGTGTGTGTGTGTGTGTGTGTGTGTGTGTGTGTGTGTGTGTGTGAGAGAGAGAGAGAGAGAGAGGTCGATGTGATGGAGCCTCAGTCTTGTCAAGATGGATTAGCTGAATGACTTTGAGTTTTTTTTATCCTGTCTTTGAGAGCAGAGAGAATTCACTGTACTCTCACATATTGTTGGATACCTTATTACAGTTTTTCTCGATTGTTTACACACATTTTCTGAAAGCATGCCTCATATTCTCAGAACTCTACACACAAATCAAAAAACACACACACAATGGGCAAAACCCCTCAATTCTCCAGCAAAATGAAACTTTACATTCAAAACAATGTTATTTCTTATCAAAATTGTATTTTGTTTTCAAATGACACACACAAACCATCATATGAATAGACATTTATAAGAACCAGTTGAACACTGATGTGCTCAATGTAAAACACTATGATGAATGGAAAACACTTCTTCTCCATTCATCATAATGACTTAGGCCTTTTTTTGGTTCAGTGTTGCCATTACTACAGACAGTACATACATAAGTGTGTTGTAAAATATTTGAGAATATTGTTTTTATACTCAGAACACACAAATACACGGTAACAAATATATTTTATTTTTCCCACAAAAACAATGTACACAGTGTACATCCCATTCCCAACCAACACAAAGTTGCACATACAGTTTTCTACATACAAAACAGAATAATTTAATGTATACAGTTACAGTAAAAAAAGACACAAAAAAAAAAGGAAAAAAAATGCTGCATCCTCTCTTCTGTTGCGGTCTGGCCACAGCACCTCATCCACATCACAAGCAATGTTTTCCCTGGCCAAGCAGCGGGGGAAATATCGCCTAGCATGGCGATTCCAGCCATGAAAAGCATCAGCTGCTATATCTCCACATGCGTCTTCCATAGCTTGGAGAAGAGGTATACGCGTTTGTGGATTTCGGTCATACACTTTCCATCTCCAGGCAGAAATAAATTCCTCAATAGGATTGAGGAATGGAGAATATGGAGGGAGATAAACAACTAAAAAGCGTGGGTGGGCAGTGAACCAGTTACGAACCAGAGCAGCCCTGTGGAAACTTACGTTGTCCCAAATGACAACGTACCTGAGCTGCTCTGGGCCATCTACCTGATCTGGTCGAATGAGTGTGTTGTGTAGGGTGTCCAGGAATGTGATCAGATGGGCGGTGTTGTAGGGGCCAAGGGTAGCATGGTGATGGATGACACCGTGGTGGGTAATCGCTGCACACATTGTGATGTTCCCTCCGCGCTGGCCAGGGACTTGAACAATGGCACGCTGGCCGATGATATTCCTTCCCCTCTTTCGTCTTTTTGTGAGGTTGAATCCAACCTCATCAATGAAGATGAACTGGTGCTCCACTGCAGCCACCTCTAGCTCAAGGACTCTCTGAAACACACATGACAATATCAGAAATAGACATGGAGTGGTCACTATTGTGAAGCACAATCATTATGATTACAATACTGAAATATGTATAATTTATACAGTGTTATGCATCAATTGTGGGATTGTATAGGACTCACTTGCACATAGTTATATCGCAATTCTTTGACTCTTTCTGATTTGCGTTCAAATGGCACCCTGTAGACCTGCTTCATCCTGAGATTATTTCTGCGCAAGACAGTGTTGATAAGCTTACCCTATCAATATTTTGAAATATCTCATTGTTTTCTATTATTTTTCTTTGTGTTTGCCATAATGTTATGGCGTTATTTTCTAGGACCATGTTCATGATTTCAGTTTCCTGTTCAGGAGACAGAACACGTTCCCGACCACCTTGTGTTGGTAATCTTTCAGTTCTGCCAAACAAATAGTCAAATGCTGTAAATACAAAGTAGAAATATATTTCCCAAATACTTGAAACATACTTTATTTTTACAGTCCTACAGAACAGTCCACAGGCAATACTGTACTACTGTACTCATTGAGTACTGTGTTGATATGCAGTACTGCAATTTTCTGGTGAGAGTAGATTTCTTACCTATTCTCATTTCGGAATGTCCGGATGATGGATGCTACAGTGTACCTGCTCAAATTTGTCTGTACTCTTTGCCCAGCCTCCCTCATTGTTAGACCATGGTTGACCACATGATCAACCAAAGTGGCTTGGATCTCATCAGAGATTACGGTCCTTGGCCTTCCTCGTCCTCGTCCTCGTCCTTGTCCTCCCCGTCCTCCTCCTCTTACTCTCACTCCTCTGGCTCTGCCTCTGTTTCCAATGTTGGCATCCATTGCTCCAAAACAGAAGAGCTCACTTGTTGCCCTTTTATGCTAAAGCTCTGATTGCTAATTGTAAAACTGTATGACGGGTGTTTGCCCATGTGATGAGTCAGTGTGCATATTTGAATGGCAGTGTGTTCATTGTGAAAACAAGAGATTATCTGCATGAAAATTGTGCCAAATGCAAAGATTTGTGTGTAGTGTTTTGAAAAAAGTGTGTTGTAGAACTGCAATTTGAGTGTAAAGCAGGAATTGTGCTTGTAGTTTAGCAGAATTGGTTCAGGGGGTTGGTGCATGAGTTACATGTTGTGGTCATTGTGTCACAAGTACCAGTATTTGTGTGTAAACAATTGAGAAAAACTGTAACATACTGAAATCAGTTACAGTTTTCTTATTTGAAAATAAGTTAAGTTATACGTTAACCAGATGGTAATTACTCAGTAATACCATTCACAGTAACTAATTTTAATGAAATGACCAATTTGGATTTTTTAAAATCTACCTGACTTAAAGGACAATTCCACCCCAAAACTATATTTTGGTATTTGTTTCATCAGTCCATTGATATGCAAAATGTTTTGCATGTCAGCAATCATGTTTACAAGATAGATAATTTCTAAAATACAGAATCTGTCCGGTATGATGCATTTTGCTGGCTGTATTTCTCTATTTTGAAAGCTATAAACTGCTGACATGCAAAACATTTTAGACTATATCAACAATGGACTAATGAAACAAATACAAAAATATAGTTTTGGGGTGGAATTTTACTCCAATCAATTATCATAAATAGATAGATAATTGAATACCTAACCCACCAGTGTGTGTGAGTGTGATTCTGGCAGGCAAAAACACAGGCCCTACTAAGCAGACATGGACTGTTCCATGTATGGATCTCTACTCAGATCACAAGACAGGGCCTCTGGGATTCATCCACAGATCCATCACTAAACACACACACACACACACACACACAAACACGCACACACACACACACACACGCACACACACACACACACACACACACACACACAAACACGCACACACGCACACAGCCCTCATTGGCAGGTAATGAAGGCGTCCATTGTGATTGCAGAGTGTGATATCCTGTCTCTCTTCACTCCTCTGATTAACACCTATCATCTCTGGTCAGAACCAGGCACATTATGCTCCTGAGAGAAGCAATCCCAGCATCAAACAGAGAGGAACACACACAATCACATACATATACAGAAACATGCATACACACACACACACACACTCACACACACACACACACACACACAAAGGTACAGAAATGCACAACCTGAGAGGAGATGTTATCAGGTCATACTGTGTCAATGAAAGCAATCAGTGTGATTGAAGAGAAGGATGAGAGTGGTGAGGTTGTGAGCAGTCATTGATGCGCTGTAGTGTGTTGTCTGTAACCTATCTGTAACCTGTCTGTAACCTGTCTGTAACCTGTCTGTAACCTGTCAGTCACCTGTATGTAACCTATCTGTAACCTGTCTGTAACCTGTCTGTAACCTGTCTGTAACCTATATGTAACCTATCTGTAACCTCTCTGTAACCTGTCTGTAACCTGTCTGTAATGTGTTGTCTGTAACCTGTCTGTAACCTGTCTGTAACCTGACTGTAACCTGTCTGTAGTGTGTTGTCCATAACCTGTCTGTAGCGTGTTGTCTGTAACCTGTCTGTAGTGTGTTGTCCATAACCTGTCTGTAGGGTGTTGTCTGTAACCTGTTTGTAGGGTATTGTCTGTAACCTGTCTGTAATGTGTTGTCCATAACCTGTCTGTTATGTGTTGTCTGTAACCTGTTTGTAGGGTGTTGTCTGTAATCTGTCTGTAGGGTGTTGTCTGTAACCTGTCTGAAAGGTGTTGTCTGTAACCTGTCTGTAGGGTGTTGTCTGTAACCTGTCTGTAATATGTTGTCTGTAACCTGTCTGTAGTGTGTTGTCTGTAACCTGTCTGTGGGGTGTTGTCTGTAACCTGTCTGTAGTGTGTTGTCTGTAACCTGTCTGTAGGGTGTTGTCTGTAACCTGTCTGTAGTGTGTTGTCCATAACCTGTCTGTAGGGTGTTGTCTGTAACCTGTCTGTAACCTATTTGTAACCTGCCTGTAACCTGTCTGTAACCTGTATGTAACCTATCTGTAACCTGTCTGTAACCTGTCTGTAAACTATATGTAACCTGTCTGTAACCTGCCTGTAACCTATCTGTAACCTGTCTGTAACCTGCCTGTAACCTATCTGTAACCTGTCTGTAACCTGTCTGTAACATGTATGTAACCTATCTGTAACTTATCTGTAACCTGTCTGTAACCTGTTTGTAATGTGTTGTCTGTAACCTGTCTGTAACCTGTCTGTAACCTGTCTGTAACCTGACTGTAACCTGTCTGTAGTGTGTTGTCTGTAACCTGTCGGTAGTGTGTTGTCCATTACCTGTCTGTAGGGTGTTGTCTGTAACATGTCTGTAATATGTTGTCTGTAACCTGTCTGTAGTGTGTTGTCTGTAACCTGTCTGTAGGGTGTTGTCTGTAACCTGTCTGTAGTGTGTTGTCATTAACCTGTCTGTAGTGTGTTATCTGTAACCTGTTTGTAGGGTATTGTCTGTAACCTGTCTGTAGGGTGTTGTCTGTAACCTGTCTGTAATATGTTGTCTGTAACCTGTCTGTAGTGTGTTGTCTGTAACCTGTCTGTAGGGTGTTGTCTGTAACCTGTCTGTAGTGTGTTGTCCATAACCTGTCGGTAGGGTGTTGTCTGTAACCTGTTTGTAGGGTATTGTCTGTAACCTGTCTGTAGGGTGTTGTCTGTAACCTGTTTGTAGTGTGTTGTCCATAACCTGTCTGTAGGGTGTTGTCTGTAACCTGTTTGTAGGGTATTTTCTGTAACCTGTCTGTAGGGTGTTGTCTGTAACCTGTCTGTAGTGTGTTGTCCGTAACCTGTCTGTAGGGTGTTGTCTGTAACCTGTTTGTAGGGTGTTGTCTGTAACCTGTCTGTAGGGTGTTGTCTGTAACCTGTCTGTAGAGTGTTGTCCGCAACCTGTCTGTAGTGTGTTGTCCGTAACCTTTCTGTAGGGTGTTGTCTGTAACCTGTCTGTAGTGTGTTGTCCGTAACCTGTCTGTAGTGTGTTGTCTGTAACCTGTTTGTAGGGTGTTGTCCGTAACCTGTCTGCAGTGTGTTGTCCATAACCTGTCTGTAGGGTGTTGTCCGTAACCTGTCTTTAGGGTGTTGTCTGTAACCTGTCTGTAGGGTGTTGTCTGTAACCTGTCTGTAGTGTGTTGTCCGTAACCTGTCTGTAGTGTGTTGTCCATAACCTGTCTGTAGGGTGTTGTCTGTAACCTGTCTGTAGGGTGTTGTCTGTAACCTGTCTGTAGTGTGTTGTCCATAACCTGTCTGTAATGTGTTGTCTGTAACCTGTCTGTAGTGTGTTGTCCATAACCTTTCTTTAATGTGTTGTCCGTAACCTGTCTGTAGTGTGTTGTCTGTAACCTGTCTGTAATGTGTTGTCTGTAACCTGTCTGTAATATGTTGTCTGTAACCTGTCTGTAGTGTGTTGTCTGTAACCTGTCTGTAGGGTGTTGTCTGTAACCTGTCTGTAGTGTGTTGTCCATAACCTGTCGGTAGGGTGTTGTCTGTAACCTGTTTGTAGGGTATTGTCTGTAACCTGTCTGTAGGGTGTTGTCTGTAACCTGTTTGTAGTGTGTTGTCCATAACCTGTCTGTAGGGTGTTGTCTGTAACCTGTCTGTAACCTATTTGTAACCTGCCTGTAACCTGTCTGTAACCTGTATGTAACCTATCTGTAACCTGTCTGTAACCTGTCTGTAAACTATATGTAACCTGTCTGTAACCTGCCTGTAACCTATCTGTAACCTGTCTGTAACCTGCCTGTAACCTATCTGTAACCTGTCTGTAACCTGTCTGTAACATGTATGTAACCTGTATGTAACCTATCTGTAACTTATCTGTAACCTGTCTGTAACCTGTTTGTAATGTGTTGTCTGTAACCTGTCTGTAACCTGTCTGTAACCTGTCTGTAACCTGACTGTAACCTGTCTGTAGTGTGTTGTCTGTAACCTGTCGGTAGTGTGTTGTCCATTACCTGTCTGTAGGGTGTTGTCTGTAACATGTCTGTAATATGTTGTCTGTAACCTGTCTGTAATGTGTTGTCTGTAACCTGTCTGTAGTGTGTTGTCCATAACCTTTCTGTAATGTGTTGTCCGTAACCTGTCTGTAGTGTGTTGTCTGTAACCTGTCTGTAATGTGTTGTCTGTAACCTGTCTGTAATATGTTGTCTGTAACCTGTCTGTAGTGTGTTGTCTGTAACCTGTCTGTAGGGTGTTGTCTGTAACCTGTCTGTAGTGTGTTGTCCATAACCTGTCGGTAGGGTGTTGTCTGTAACCTGTTTGTAGGGTATTGTCTGTAACCTGTCTGTAGGGTGTTGTCTGTAACCTGTTTGTAGTGTGTTGTCCATAACCTGTCTGTAGGGTGTTGTCTGTAACCTGTCTGTAACCTATTTGTAACCTGCCTGTAACCTGTCTGTAACCTGTATGTAACCTATCTGTAACCTGTCTGTAACCTGTCTGTAAACTATATGTAACCTGTCTGTAACCTGCCTGTAACCTATCTGTAACCTGTCTGTAACCTGCCTGTAACCTATCTGTAACCTGTCTGTAACCTGTCTGTAACATGTATGTAACCTGTATGTAACCTATCTGTAACTTATCTGTAACCTGTCTGTAACCTGTTTGTAATGTGTTGTCTGTAACCTGTCTGTAACCTGTCTGTAACCTGTCTGTAACCTGACTGTAACCTGTCTGTAGTGTGTTGTCTGTAACCTGTCGGTAGTGTGTTGTCCATTACCTGTCTGTAGGGTGTTGTCTGTAACATGTCTGTAATATGTTGTCTGTAACCTGTCTGTAGTGTGTTGTCTGTAACCTGTCTGTAGGGTGTTGTCTGTAACCTGTCTGTAGTGTGTTGTCATTAACCTGTCTGTAGTGTGTTATCTGTAACCTGTTTGTAGGGTATTGTCTGTAACCTGTCTGTAGGGTGTTGTCTGTAACCTGTCTGTAATATGTTGTCTGTAACCTGTCTGTAGTGTGTTGTCTGTAACCTGTCTGTAGGGTGTTGTCTGTAACCTGTCTGTAGTGTGTTGTCCATAACCTGTCGGTAGGGTGTTGTCTGTAACCTGTTTGTAGGGTATTGTCTGTAACCTGTCTGTAGGGTGTTGTCTGTAACCTGTTTGTAGTGTGTTGTCCATAACCTGTCTGTAGGGTGTTGTCTGTAACCTGTTTGTAGGGTATTTTCTGTAACCTGTCTGTAGGGTGTTGTCTGTAACCTGTCTGTAGTGTGTTGTCCGTAACCTGTCTGTAGGGTGTTGTCTGTAACCTGTTTGTAGGGTGTTGTCTGTAACCTGTCTGTAGGGTGTTGTCTGTAACCTGTCTGTAGAGTGTTGTCCGCAACCTGTCTGTAGTGTGTTGTCCGTAACCTTTCTGT
>NC_140022.1:11842940-11867940 GCF_964263955.1 Coregonus lavaretus | reverse complement strand
AGAGCCCAAACTATTTGTCTTTGACATGTACAGCAGAGTTCACAGGCATCAGATCAGTGGAGGCTCCTCCAGGGAGGAAGTGCAGCATGGTCTTTTGAGGAGCACAAATAATTCAACCTTTTTAAAAACCTTTCACCCTGTGGATCTGATCTTGGCATTGGCCACATATCCTAATCCACCTACTCAAATAATATGTGTAAATATATATCTATTATCTGTAAGTTATCTGTAAGTTGCACTAGTTTGGGTGATCAGCGAGAGGAAGGAAGGGGGGTAGGTCTCCCTCCTCCCATCCAGGCAGGATACAGTAGATATCATTTAGTGGCGAGAGCAATGGGAACAGCGTGGGGTTAGTGGCAGGGTCGCCACACTTACTGCACGGCCGAGCTCATTTCCACAGATGTCCACTGGCAGGGCTTCCCCTCTGAGAGGAGTGAGAGGTGAGGGAGGGAGGGAGGGAGGGGTCACGTTGTCCAGTGAAACGCTTCATTCACTCACTGATCACAGCCAACATTCACACACCACACACCACACACACACACACACACAGACTGTACTGTTGAGAGCAGCTCCTCTGCCCTTGTTCCCCAGTGTTTTCAGTGATGTTTAGTTTCCTTAGTGTTACCATGGCTTTGGTTTCCCAAAGTCTGCCCCATCAAAGGACAAGGACTCCTTTGTCTATCTGATCAATATCACATTTAAACAAACAAGCCTTTATTGTTGGTTCCTGTTTACATGAAAAAACACACTCCTATTCATTAGGCCTCTGCTAATATTTGTCTTGATTTTTTTTCAGCAATATTACATGATAATCGGAAAATGTAGTTTAATAACCATTATACCTCTGATCTGAGAGTCAGGCTAGCTTTAATAGCAGACTGCTATAACACACACACACACACACACACACACACACCATCAGGCCTGGAGATAATATCTGAACCTGTTATATTTTATTGGCTTGTATACCTGCCAGCTGTCTTGCAAAAAGACATCTGCTTTGTGGACAAATACCTAACATACATGTGTATTCCTGTATGTCTCTTCATGGTAGACTCATGGTAGACTCGTGGTAGACTCGTGGTAGACTCATGGTAGAATCGTGGTAGAATCGTGGTAGAATCATGGTAGACTCGTGGTAGAGTCGTGGTAGAATCATGGTTGAATCATGGTAGAATCATGGTAAAATGTTATGTTATAAACCAGTACCATACAGTTATAAATACAGTGAGACGGGGCGGAACAATGTTGAAAATAATCATAAGCTAACAACCCAGCTGATAATTGTTACTAAATTATGAATCATCAATTATTACTTACAATATGTCAAAATAAAGAGTGATCTCTAGACTGAACAAGCACAATACTGCTATTAAATGGCCCAGCCACCACAGCAGTCTAGTACTGATTTGCTGCCATGGCACAGCTGGGATGACTGGGGTCAATGGCTGGATTGGTCAGTTGATGGCTGGTGGTTAAAGAGCGGTCAGATGTTACGACCGCGTGTTAACCATGTCAGCTCCACCAGCCGCTCCTAATGACCGACCAATCAATAGCAGTCTGCCTTCTGTGGTGACCAATCAAATTGACATACTGGACATATAGGGCGGGGTCAGGATGGCACTGAGGAAGGTTGTTTTTTTTCTTTACTTTATTCATTATGAATACAAGTTTTGCCAGCTCCCAAGATTGCTATTTTTGGAGGCAGAGGTCCAGGTTTTGGTGAGTATTCTGTGAAAAATGTAAAAAGCACCTATGTGGTAAAGAGAGAATGATGGTTGGTGTGGATCAACGTAGTAGGCTGTAGTTGCAGAGCATTAAGTCAGTCCAGGCAGCAGTGGTATGTAGTTGAATAACATATCTAATATAGCAACTGTGTTGAATTGAGGTAAGGACCCAGCTTGTTGGTGAAGTGCACCATTTCAGAATGGAAACAGCTCTGAACCTCTCCTCTTTCTGTCCCCTCACCACGCTCCCTCTCCCTCCTTTTACCTCTCTCTCTTTGCTTGATCATGGTGACGGGTGCAGGATGTCCAGTTTGAAGCGCTGGACTTGTGAGATAAAACAGATCATCTGCGCTGCTAGCCAACACAACAACCACCTCATTGTCCAGTGTCTGTTCGTGACACCGTTCCATCTGTCCGTCCGTCCTGAATGGTACGTTTGTCCGAGGGCTCTCCAGAGTCCAGGACGTCCAGAACCACAGGGGCCTGTTGGTGATGGACATCACCCAGAAAGAGGAGAGGGCCCCTGGTTGGACAACTGGACAGCTGGACACTCCCTGGCCCAGCGGACTCAGTGGATCACTTGGGAATGACACGGCTGGTCACCAGTGACATGACACAAGAGGCACACACACACACACACATAGGGTTTGGTTGTTCTGTTTATTGGGTTTGCATGGTACATATTTACATATGCATTATTTCATTTACAGGTTAAAAAAATAATTCAGCCAATTATACATTATTTTGAAATGTGATTTCTACATTATCTTGGCCATGATAGAATGCAGCATAAATAAAATAGAATAAATAAAATATCTCAGTGAATTTAAGAGTGAAATAAAGTGAAATTGTTCATATGAATTTACTCTACATTTATGATATAACAATATGACAACGTTTAAAAGAGAATGACTGCAGGAGAGATACTTTGAGATGTCCCTGAGCTTACGTTTCAAAATGTCTTGAGGTGTTTGGAAGATTAGGCCTATGGATTATACCCCCCAAAAATCGAAAAAGCTAAATATCATCCTACATAACAAATATCATCCTACATAACAACTACCCTTCCTTCATGTAACATAGAACTAGTATGAAAAAACATATTATATCATCATGTAAATTAGGTCATTACAACTTTACAGAAAATTAATCATCATTCTACACCACCATATCCATTGGTAGTCGCCAAGTTCATCAAATAAACTATTTCACTTCTACTAGTCTGAGAGGATTTTTTCTCTTATGTCCCCTGATAATCTGTTTATCCCTAAGTGTCACGTTACATTTGCAAAGCAGCTGGAGGGACCAGTGGTGTCTTGTACGGAGGGCTTCAGCGTGATTAGCCCGGCTCGTATTTGGCGGGCACTCAGACTTGTCAAATCCTTTGATCTGAACTGTCTCCATAATCACTTCAAAAAGTCTTCCTGCCTGAGACCGTGAGGGCTTTACAAATGTGGCTCCTTACTCTCTCTCTCTCTCTCTCTCTCTCTCTCTCTCTCTCTCTCTCTCTCTCTCTCTCTCTCTCTCTCTCTCTCTGTCTCTATCTCTCTATCTCTATCTCTGTCTCTCTCTCTCTAAATCTCTCTCTCTCTCTCTCTCCCTGTCTCTCTCTCTCACACACACACAGATGGACTATACGAATATGACCACAATGGAAAGAGACAATGGCTTCCTGTGAGAATATTTCTATTATCCTGCCTCTGTACCTGGTCATCTCCAGCACTGTCTTTGTGAGTCTGTGTTTGAGCCCTCTCTGCACATTATACTCACCAGGAACACAAGCGGTGTATGGGGAGAAAAATACCCTCTACTTTTCGCTCTTAACAATAGCATTTGCATATTTTTATAGTCTCTCAAAGAAAACAGCCTGGAGCGTGAATACTCCAGCAGTGGTGCAGCAGCGCGGAGGAAGCGGAAGCCGGGGAGACGCTTGTGTTGTGTGTCCGCTGCTGGGGTGGGGAGAGGAGGGGAGAGAACACACACTGAGGCCCTTACCTCTGGAGGAGGGGGTTGGAGGGTGGGGGGCATGGGGCATGGGGCCAAGGGGCGGGGGCGGATGGGTGGCGAGGGCAGGGGACCCTGGTGCTCCTGCGTAGAAAGAAAGAGAGAGAGAGAAAGAGAGAGGGGGGAGGGAGGGAGGGAGGGAGAGAGAGAGGCTCACATTAAAATCTGATCAAAATCAGATGAGAAGAAGCAGCACATCTTTAACTGGAAAATATTTTCTAAATAAAAGAAGTCCATTATTCAAGCGTTCAGCAACACCCCATTAGGTTCGCTAGGTTACGATAGCATCTCTCCACAAACCGTGCTAAGCTAAACTATTAAACTATGTTAATGTCTTGGCTGTTTGTGGAAACCTGAATTGCTCAGTTGTGTTATTCTTGGCTAAGCCACAGTGGTGGTCTGGCCAGATTTATTAGTAATGTTGCATACATCATAGAATAGAAACTCAATAGACTAAGAAGTTTCCAACAAACATATTTCACCTTGCGTCTTATACACAAATAACGTCCCCAATTGGCTGGTATTTCAGAAATAAACAATAACAGGTTAGTGTGTGTGTGTGTGTGTGTGTGTGTGTGTGTGTGTGTGTGTGTGTGTGTGTGTGTGTGTGTGTGTGTGTGTGTAGTCCAGTCCAGGAATAGCATCAGAGCAGTGCTTGGTTAAACAGTAACACAGCCGAGGTCAACAAAAAAAAAAGTGTTTTACAACGTGAGCTGCTCAAGCGCTCCAAAAATAAAGCATTTTCATTCTTGCTTTGAGAATACATTTCCCAGCATGCAGTAATATATCTGCACATTTAGTGGCCTACATCTAGGACATGGTAAGAGACAGAGACAGGCAGACCGGAGGAGGCCTGTCCTGCCTGCTGGGAGGAGAGAGAGGACTTATACAACATTATGTAAATATACTAATGTCATATACATTCTGGGGTTTAAGGAACTAATAACTAGTCTGGGAAGTAGTATAAACATAGTATAAGTTATTTTGCAAGTATTTGTATCATAACGTTGCTGCCTAATGAAAACCTGGTAGCTCTATTTTTGTCAAATTTTTTAAAACATTTATTAAATGCAGGAACAATGTACCCGGAACATTCCAGGACTTTAGGACCAAGAACATTTATTCAAAATAGCTTCTGAAGTTTCATAATTGTATGCTCGTTAATAGGAAAATATGTTCCTTTTTTTTCCATTTCCTGAAAGGTTTCTGTTTTGAAGATGAGGTTTTCATCAGACAGCGACAATAAGCTCCCCCTGTTCATGAGGTTATAGTAATAGAACAACTAACTGGGCAACTCTTTACATCTAGTAAATTGTGTGGGGTATATGTCATTTAATTCAGGATACGTTAGGCCTACCTGATATAGAGGTAGTTTTAGAAGTAGAGTTAGTCACACGTAAGTACACTTCTTGTTATAAAAATCAAGCAAAGCCTGACTCCAGTATCAAACTACAATACTGCTAAAACATAGCCTTTGACACAAAAGCGTATACTTTTAACCTTAATAAAGAAATCAGGAAATAGTCCTTGAGTGTTGTTGCAGTTACTGTAATATGGGTGGATGGCTGCAGTACTGTTGTATGAGCCACAGGAGTCTAATAATGAAACACAGGAGTTATAGGAAATCAACCAGGTTTCCATGTAATACTAGTTCCCAACCAGGCTGGAAGCCATCAGTCAAAGAAGCAGAGAGACTGTCCAGCCTGACAATAAGGACTCAGCTCTCCTCTCCTAGCCAGAGATGTGCAGTCAGAGATGTGCATTGCAGTAGGGCTGAGTAATGTCTGGTGGTCATGCGCTCAGAGGGTCACAACCCTGCATGCAGCACTCTCAAAGACGCTTTTGTGATGCTGCTGGTGAACGCACACGCCCGGACAGGGAGGGAGAGGGGAGGAGAGTGCGTGCGTGCGTGCGCGTGTGTCTGTGTGTGTGTGTGTGTGTGTGTGTGTGTGTGTGTGTGTGTGTGTGTGTGTGTGTGTGTGTGTGTGTGTGTGTGTGTGTGTGTGTGTGTGTGTGTGTGTGTGTGTGTGTGTGTGTGTGTGTGTGTGTGTGTGTGTGCGTGCGTGCGTGCGTGCGTGCGTGCGTGCGTGCGTGCGTGTGTGTGTGTGTATGTGTGTGTGTATGTAAACCCATTTACAAACGAATGGGTCTGATTCCATAGGAACAGGGCCAGGGCCATAAGAGCGCAACACATAATACCCACATGAATCAGACTTCCCACCAGAACGTGACCACACAAGCTCATATGAATAGCACATGTCACGCAGTCAACAATATCAACTACCCAGAGTCAGTACAAGTCTGGTGTCTTTTTGTGAATGCTATAACACAAAATAATACGCAAATATGGCAGCACTACAGCAACTGAATGTCTACCAGTATATGTTTTTATATATTGTATTAGTAGTTTCTCGTGAATCTAGCCTAGGGTCCCACTAAATCTGTGTAGTTTCCGCTCATTTGATAAGCATAATAGTCATTTGATAAGCATCATAGTCATCTGATAAGCATCATAGTCATGTGATAAGCATCATAGTCATGTGATAAGCATCATATGGTGCTAGTATTGTCCATCTCTCATGTTAACCATTCAGCTGATGAGACTCTGAGGCCAGGCCTAGACAGCCCCTCTGATACCTCCACTCACTCCACGCACTCCCAGAAGATGTATGTGTGTGTGTGTGTGTGTGTGTGTGTGTGTGTGTGTGTGTGTGTAAGCACATCGGTGTGTGTGTGTGTTAGCGCACATGTGTGTGTCTGCATGCGGTGGTGTCAGGATTGCATTCTGGCAACGCGGCAATGAGGCCATCATTTATCCCTGATTGGAAAGAAGGCAGGAGTGCTGAATTTGTGTTACAATGCAGCCGCGCCATAAAGAGAGGCCACATTTCCTCCCCATTTCCCTCATGAATATCAAACACTGAAACCGTGCCATGGCACGCCACAACAACACATAAGAAAAATTACAGCTCTGTTATTTTATTTGTATTACCTTTAATAGGCAGCATATTGGGGGGAGTATTTATTGCTGTGTCAAGGCCAGGCTTTCCTCTAAACATTCTCTGATTTATTAGACAGTTATCTTTAGCCAAATTGTGAAGAGATGAAATTGATGTTTTTTGCCTGCTTGTGGTGTTGCAACGTTTGCTTAGTTTTGAATCGACTACCATTAGGGGCCCGAATCTACATGAGTCTTGAGCCATGTGCTAACTAGACGTGTCTCCATCGTAGGCCCAGCACAGCTCACATCACAGACGTGTGCTAGGCTTACAGCTCTATTCCACATGGACGGAGGCCCAGCAGACAAGAGGTTGCATGGGTATATTTGTACAACTCTATCCTGAGTGAACCATCCACTGTGTTCTGATACTTTTGTGATTGTATGTCTCTATCCGATCTAGGAACACGGCTCAATCCAATTATGTTGTTTGGGGCCTTTCAATGCAACTTCCTACCTCGGCCGTTGGTAACTTTGTAAAACCCCATCCACGCTGTTCCATAAAGTTAGAACTAGATCCATTAAGTTGGCAGAATGAGCAAAAGGCAGAGGGGTTTCTTATAGTACTCAGTTCCTCCATTATCCAATTTGATTGGGATTTAGCAGTGATTTGTGGCGGCATCCCCCAGGGAAATAAAGAGTTTGATGAATGTAATCCTGGGCGGGCAGGGAGGTGTCACAAACCCCTCTCCTGAGGGAACGCTCCTGTTTGACAAACAAAAACAAAGCCGCCACTATGGCAAATCTGAATCTGAACTCGCATGGCAACATGACATGCTGTAGCTGGCTACTGAAACTGGCATCAACTCTCTCTCGCTCTCCTTCCTTCACTTTACAGGGATTTGACTTCATGTGGAATTAGTTGGTTTATTTATTAATTACTGAAGTTAATAATAAGATATCAGTCTTGATTAGCATGCATAATGCGGTCTAATAGAATGCAAACAACAGAAGATTTGTATACTTATTGCATACACAATATATTCCAGAGAATATTCGCTTGTGGAATGCAGCTTAGCATCAATATTGGTGAGCGTAGGAAGGTCTGGGTGTTTCAGTGTGTTATCCTTGTTGACCTGCGAGTCCTGTCAGGGAGGTCATGCGTGTGTGTGTGTGTTAGTGCTGTCAGAGAGATCAGGCAGGACTGCAGGCAGGAAGGTGAGGAGCCCAGGGCAGGGCTGACAGAGCTCTCTCTTTCCATCCCTGGGCTCTGTGGAGTGAGTCTCTAGGAGACAAAGGCCCTCCTACACAACACACACACACACCTTTCTCTCTCCAATCCTGTGTGTGTGTGTGTGTGTGTGTGTGTGTGTGTGTGTGTGTGTGTGTGTGTGTGTGTGTGTGTGTGTGTGTGTGTGTGTGTGTGTGTGTGTGTGTGTGTGTGTGTGTGTGTGTGTGTGTGTGTGTCACACACCCCTCTTTCCCATCTTCTGAGTAACACTTTATCCTATCCATCCGTCTGTCCATTTCCAGTCTAGGGGGCTTTGTGCGCCCCAACACCTGCCTGAATGCGTTCACAGAGACCAGACCAGACCCCATAACAAACGCATCTTTCTCCAGGCAGCCCTATCCTGTGGTATACATTCAAGACCTCATGAAGTCAAGTTGTGTATAACCGTTGACCTATTACCACCAGCTCCAGTTGGTGAGTATCCCCAACTGCACTTGAAATGATCAAATATCACCCTGGAAATATGTGAAGGTTCCCTTTTCCATACCGACACGTCTGGGCCAATCACAACGAATAGATACACAATCAATATTTCACACTATAACTACACACTTCGGTGATGTCAAAATGCTGCTGCTATCACTGATCAATACAGCAATCTCACTGTCCAACTCCAGAGTGGAAAACAAAAGCACAGCCATTATAGGATGATACAAACAAAACCTTCTCATTGAATAATTCATTGATGACAAGACAAGCCACCATTAATGCTGTATACAGTATTCTCTAATATTCTCGCTGGGAAGCTACCTAGACATCCATTTAAAGCAAATTATGACATTTACATTGATTTCCGATCCACAAGACACAATCAATAAGGGCCAGCTGATATATTTATGAATAATGGGTCTTAGGCAGATGAGAGAGGGAGGGAGGGAGGGAGAGAGAGCACATCACAGATCCATGGAAGAAGACTTGCCAAACTAATCCTTCCCTCTAAACACCAGCCTGAGAGGAGAGGTGCACTGTTCAGGTCAGGGATGCACAGGGAACACATACAATCAGACTACAATAACTACACTTTAGATGATACATTTAAGTCATTTAGCAGACTTTCTTATCCTTAGCGACTTAAAGTTAGTGCATTCATCTTAAGGTAGGTGGGACAACCACACATCACAGTCATAGTAAGTACATAATAGATACATATTAATTTAAATAGATTCCATGTGTAGTTTACTTTGAAGCTTCAAATTGTGTTTTAATAGCCTATAATACACACCATGTCGCAAATTGAGAATATTTGTATCTGCTTGCTGTTATTCACTATGCACGTGGTTTAATTAACTAGATATATTATCATTAAAGTGCTAGGCCTAGGCTACTCCATGTTGGATTTAGCTTTAAATCAACATTAGGCTTGACGTGAACACTAAACGTCTGTTATTAACGTATTTTCTGATTAGTCAGTGCATGGACGAAGTGAAGCAAATCAATGATGTATACCTTAAGTAGGCCTTTAATTAAAATGACCATTGCACCAATTCAATGTAGACCGTAATAGACTGTCATATTACTTTAATTGCCACTTGTAGTTTTTTTTAAATGTTTTTTCTTGTGTACAATTAGCGGGCATGGACAAGGTTTCTACTTCTAACAGAAATCATGGATTGGACAGAAAGGTCGTGACGTTGGTTCTTAAATGTCATTAATTCAAAGGTAAAAGCGTTGTCTCAGATGATGAGATGAGCCAACCGAAATGGAGAATATGCTGTCCTCTCTAAAAGCATTGGTCAAATAAATGCATATGCACCAAAACATAGGTCTAGCCTATGTGCAAATGGCCTATGAGAATTTCTATAGGCTAATATCTTCGGATTTGGTGTTGAACGTAAACCAGTAGTGAAAAACCGATTAATAGGTTATCAATAGTAGTAGCCCTATTAATATTATTATCGTCATTATTAACCTATTATTATCATTATCATTATGTATTATTATAAATAATGAATAATTATATTATGTTGGTGTTATTAATATTGCCTCGTGGTTTTATTTCTATAGTGTATGATGATGATGATGATGATGATACTCTGAGGTTGATACAGGCTAGTTGAATGGCTGGTCAAGCATGCATGGAACCCACAGGAGCTTAATTCCCCAGACAGGTTCTCGAGGATCTTGTTCTCATTTGTTGTGGTTTCTGATTGAGTACAGTAACAATTCCATTATATGTCAGCGATTAGCGACGAGGTGCACTGAAAGACTTGTTTATTCTAATTTATGCTTGGCTGCAAACCTATGGGCCTACATGGCCCGCAGAATCAAGCTTATAAGAAATAATAACCATATTACCCCGTTTTTTTTGCATACCTAGGCCTAGTCCTGAATAAGTCCTGAATATAGGCCTACATTAGGATATTATATCAAGTATAATGTGTTTTACTTGATTAACGTCCTATTATTTCTGTAAATAAAAGCAATGTTGTTCATGAGTGTCATTATCCTTTCGTCTGTATCATGCTGATTGAGTATATATTTATTTATGTGTGACTTAAAATTATGTTTGCGATTATTCAAAGATAATGTAAACATTTTCTAAATATAACCTAATTTCTGCATTGACGTCAAAAATCATGTTGTTTATTCAAAGCATGTTCATAATGTGAAACAACAGCTATTTGTAGAGCTACGGCGAGATAAAAGGTAGTCCAAGGTGCTTTCTGATTCTACTGAAGTTCTAGTGATGCACTGAAAAGCGCGTGAGGAAAAAGTAGATTGCCATGTGGGTTTAGTTTTGTTTCATATCGGCTTACTGCTTGAGGAAAACACTGGGTATATGTTCCCTATCCCAGCATTATCACGATATTTCAAATATTTACATTAATATTATACATTTATATCAGTGAGAACATCACATAGGTGTATAGCATTTTGTAATTCAATGTAATTGAGAAATTCATAAATTAGTAATTGCACAATATTTTAGTGTTAAGCCTTTGGAGTCCAGTTACTTAATTATACAGTTTATTTCTCTTCCCTGTTATAATTGTGTTTTATTGTCCAATATCGTGTCATTCAGCTTCTTTATTCTATCTAGTCAGGTCTGTCTTTTTTAAATTGTGTCGCGGTCAACAAAACAATAACGCGTCTATTACTCCCCGAAGCTGGCCTGCCATCATGAGTAAGCGCGACACCTGCTGGTAGATAATATTTATCTACCCTAAAGTCAACGATGAACTCAATTAAATGTTCCCCATCTAAAGCAACAATAGCTCACAGGTGAGCGGAGCGTCTGTCACATTCTAGAGTGTTGGCAATGTAAAGATGGGTCTACATCTAGGGCCGTGGGGCCGAGAAGAAGGAGAGTTGGAGTTGTTGCTTTGGCTCTGCTATAGGCATGCTAGATGGAATTGGCTTCAACAGCTCTTTCATCTCGAGTCCAGTGCACAAACATATAGCTTAATGCGACTAGTGTTCCCTCTTTTATTCGGCTCACCATGACAACCGAAAGGCTGGGTTCAGAAATGCTTCCCCATCAATGAAACAAACGGTCTTAGCGGGGCTGCGCAAGACGGCATCTTTAACAGCGAGGGCACACACAGTTAACCCGTGAGAAAAACGCAGGAAAGTGAAGAAATTCGACGCTAAGTCTGAAAAATGGTGCATGTTATACAACTGGTATTACTTTTAAAATGTCCGTGCAATTGTGTTCGAAGCAAACCTTCTTGAGGACCATTCCATGCGGAGTTATGAAAACCTGAATATTGTTGTCCATCTCTGCATCTGCATATACTCGTTTTAATTACAGTTATCTTAAGGATTGCCTATAGGCTACAAATGCTTTCGGAATAGGTCCCTGATTTAGCAAGCCAGAACCAAATAGGCTAGAGGTTCATAGCCTTAGCCTATAGCAAAATATAGGCTACAGCCTCTCATTCGATCAGTTTTCGTACGCATTCTAGTCCGTTGATTAAACTTAAAGTCGTGGGTTATGTCATTATTGTTGCTCAACTTTAAACAAACTTTGCCACAGCAGCATGGGATCGATTTATGTAAACGATTTGATATTCACTGGTGTCTATGAGACTCCTCCAGAGAATTCAACCAAGGGGTATCCTGCTTAAATTTGATTGATTGCACTTTCTCCAGTGGACATTCACTACAAAACAGCACAGCTTAACCGTCTGCTCACTATTTATAAAAGCGAGGGATGGGAGGGAAAGCCAACACAAAGCATGTATTGATTTTTGGTTTAAAAAAGGAAAAACAACATATATGTTTTTTATGAGAGTTAGAGGTGGGAAATGTTTATGTCCGCAGTGTGACATAACATATGGGTTAAAACGATATCAAATGCTTTAAAATATATGTTTAGAAATCCGTAAAGCTATACGTTTCCAATGGTATAGGTTAGTTCACATTACATTGCATTCCCTTCCAGTATGAATAGTATAGGAAATTCTAATAATATTTGACTTACCTTATATCCAAGAACAGTCGAAAAATGCTTTACATTTATATTTGTAATCTATTAATGGCCATCTCCTTTCCTACGAGTCGGTGCGCCCTAAGATTTTCTTTCCTCTGCCTCAACTGAGCAGAGCACTCCTCGGCTCCGCTATTATTTTCACTAAAATATATGAAAATTTATGCAAATGAAAATCAGCACTAACTGTTCGTCTCTTGTTATACTTGGGGATTTTTTCCCCCTTTCTTTTTTGCATACAAAACAAATGAACTCCCCAGCAGGGAACTTGGGGACCTTATAAAATAAACAAATAAATAATAAGCACACCATATTTCACAGAGACCGAATTTAGCGGCATACATTGAACTCAGCGACATTTTTTAAAGAAATGCCTTTTTTACTCTTTTCGGTTATCTTTTGGAAGTTTTTCCTTCCCATTACCCGGTGTAACGTTTCTCACCGCGGCACTAGCCGCCCTTTGAAAGCGTGCAATTTGAAATGTATATTAGTAATTTAGAAATCCTGAATGTATATTAATAAGAGGACGGCCCATGGCACCGGCCCTATTCTGTATTCAATGTAAACAACTCCACGAGGCTACCTCGGTTTTGAGCCGGGTCCAAATGAAATCTACTGGGAATGAAGGAACTCTGGCATCCACTATGTGCTAAACTACACCAGTCTATTATCATTGCTCATATGCAATAAAATCTCTGCTCAGTCTTTGGCAAGGTGGGTTTTATTAGGAAACAACATGAGTTGGTTAGGATCATCGTAATACGTTTTCTGCTTTCTGACCCTATCTCGAACATAAGGTCGTGGTTCAGGGTTATGGTTTATCCTAAAATGTAAGAATAGCCAATGTTACTGGCAATAGCTGCTCTACAGTAGCCAACACTGGAAGCAAGCAGTAGCTCTGAAATCCTGTGCCTCCTTGTTAGTGCTCTACGTGAACGTGACTGCGTCTCAGCCAGTGGATGCAATATATTATATATGGTATTTATTCATTAACACTGCTGGGTAAATCCATATGCTGAGGGGGTCCACTTAACAAAGGCTCATTCATTTCTGGGTTATGGAGTGATCTAAAAAGAAGGTGCATTTAATAGGGCCTATCTGTAGCCTAGTTGGTTGTGGTTTTCAGATTTAAAGGCAGACTTTTCCCCCTGCAAATCCCCCAAGGGCTGCTCAATTTACCCTTGTTTTGGTTGCCACTTTCTCTTTCCCTGTGGTTCAGTGAGGTTGCCTATGCGCTCTGTTTCCGCATGGAAGCATCCTCACAACCTTTGTGCGTTAACTCCTGAGGAACCAAAGCCCAGCCATCAAGCAAGACGTGGGGAATATTGAGTATGATGGTGTTTTAGGGGTAAATGGCACAGAAATGGCATCACACATTTGTCTAACTAGTCATTTTGTTCAAAACATTCTCAAGGGCACACAATAAATTGTTTGGTTATGTGAAGGTAATAAGAGCATTATTGTCCTAGAGCACATTGATAATGACGTTTGTAGGCCTACACCAACATCCAAAAGGTCCCATCTCCACCAAGCCTATTACAATATTTTATTTTACGTGATCGCTGTTATGCATATTAGGGTAATATAAACATATTTTATGCAGATAAATCCAATATATCATTAGGTCTATTTCCACCAATGACAGTTTTAAAACACTTTTCTAGTTTTTGACAAGGTTAAATCTATTCTGGTTTATATGAAAGTTATAATATGTTTAGAACCCACATGTAAACAATACTTCATGTATAGCTCCATATTACTCATGAATACATTTATTAGATTTTGTTAGTTTATTTCATTCCTTTATTTTGTATTTATTTGCTTATTTATTTATTTGGATTGAATTAAAAACCAGCCAATTGCAACGGCCGGAAGGAGGTTTACTCGCCTCAAGCGAGGCTGGCGAGACCTGTCAATCATACCTCGGGTATCCAATCAACGGGAGTCTTGCACTCGACCTCCTCGTATTTGAAGGGGGCGAGACGTGGACGATGTGCGCACGCTTGGCACAGGGTAAACATTCGTGTGTCCTCGAGCTTTGAGGGAGGGACTGAGCGAACTGTCAGAAAGAGAAAGAGAGGGAGAGAGAGAGAGCGAGAGAGAGAGAGAGAGACTGAACAAGCGAATGGGAGAAGAGCCTTGCAACCATCGCCGTGCACTGTAATACTGGATTGTACTTCAGCGGGAGTTAGCGGTTTGGCAGGTTTATACACATCAAAACAGAACAAAGAGATAGACTCTACAGTACTATAAAAGGAACAGCGAAAGAAAAGAATAAAGCAACAAGGGAGAAATCTCAGCGGCTAAATTTCAAAAGAACCAAGGAGCCAGTGCTTGTGTTTTTCTCCCCTGCAATAGGAACATAAACTGGGACTTTGTATTTCGTGGAGAAATAGCGACATTTCTTCGACTACTAGAAGTTTCTTGGGGCAAATCATTTTTTTCTGTGTATTTTAATTTTAACTCTGAGACATTCTAAAGAAGACAAAACTTTCTCGACGGACTGCACATGGTTTCAAACGGCTTTTGAAAACCTGGATTTTTATTCATCGCTATTTTATCCATTTCTATTTGAAATACATAAATGCTGTAATCACAACAAATACGGATTTTATTCATTTTTGTTATCCTTTTTATTCTTCTAGCGTTTGCATAACAAGTCAATGGTATTTGCCAAAATACAACCCAGACTTTTAAAGTTTGAATAATTCATGAGATACAATTTGCCTGCTCGAAAAAAGTAACTGAAAAAGGGAGGGGGGTAATCAACAAACATATTCATAAGGGTTAACGGAATGGCCACCGCGGCTTCCAATCCCTATCTGTCCAGCAATAGTATCCTCTCGTCCGGCTCGATCGTGCATTCTGACTCTGGAGGCGGTGGTATGCAGCCGGGCAGTGCTGCGGTTACCTCGGTGTCTGGTGGATACAGAGGAGACCCCACAGTAAAGATGGTACAGAGTGACTTCATGCAGGGAGCTATGGCAGCGAGCAACGGAGGACATATGTTGAGCCATGCCCATCAGTGGGTGACATCCCTGCCGCACGCCGCCGCTGCGGCAGCTGCAGCCGCTGTAGCAGCAGCCGAAGCCGGATCGCATTGGTCGTCGAGTCCCGTCGGTATGACAGGCAGCCCTCAGCAGCAGGACGTGAAAAACAACTCGGGCAGAGACGATCTACACACGGGCACCGCGTTGCACCACAGGCCCCCACACTTAGGTCCCCATCAGACTCACGCAGGGGCTTGGGGGAGCACAACTGCGGCTCACCTCAACTCGATATCCGGGGGACAGCAGCAGCAGCAGTCGCTGATCTACTCCAACCCCGGGGGCTTCACGGTGAATGGAATGCTCAGTCAACCAGGGAGCCAGAGCCTGGTGCACCCGGGTCTGGTAAGGGGGGACACCCCAGAGCTGGACCACGGCAGCCACCACCACCACCATCACCACCAGCATCCGCATCACCAGCAGCAACACCACGGAGGGGTGAACAGCCACGACCCGCACTCCGACGAGGACACACCGACCTCGGATGACTTGGAGCAGTTCGCCAAGCAGTTCAAACAGCGCCGGATCAAACTCGGCTTTACGCAGGCGGACGTGGGCTTGGCCCTGGGCACCCTGTACGGGAATGTCTTCTCTCAGACCACCATTTGTCGGTTCGAAGCTCTCCAGCTCAGCTTCAAAAACATGTGCAAGCTGAAGCCACTGCTAAACAAATGGCTGGAGGAGGCGGATTCTACCACTGGCAGCCCGACCAGCATCGACAAGATAGCGGCGCAAGGAAGGAAGCGAAAGAAGCGCACGTCCATCGAAGTAAGCGTGAAGGGAGCTTTGGAGAGCCACTTCCTAAAATGCCCCAAACCCTCGGCCCAAGAGATAACCTCACTAGCGGACAACTTGCAGCTGGAGAAAGAAGTGGTTAGAGTGTGGTTTTGCAATAGGAGACAGAAGGAGAAAAGGATGACGCCCCCAGGAGTGCCACAGACGCCGGAGGATGTGTACTCGCAGGTCGGCAATGTGAGTGCAGATACACCGCCCCCCTCCATGGACTGCAAACGAATGTTCAGTGAGACATAGAGCAGAACACAAGACTAAAACATATTTTATATACAATTAAAACTGATAAAACACAGACTATCGTCAAGATAGCCAAAACATTTTTGATACTGTGATTGTGATGGAATATGAATAAGACTGCAAATGTGTTATATATTTTTCACCAGAACAAAACAACCCTCCCCCCTTTTCCACCCAACCCCAAAACGCACCGATAACCTTCTTCCAAGCCCTGAAATGTCTTCACCTAAAAGGTTCCTTCTGCTCTTTCTTTCAGGGACATTTTTTAGTAGATTACTTAAAAGATGCAAGTTTAACTGGGCCGAGTGAACCGACCGACCAGAGGGTGACTACAAGTTCGTTCCATCAGGTAATTTTGGCGCATTAACAACACCAACTGGAAATTTCAAAGCAAGTAGGCCTATTAGAATTTTAAAAGATTCCCCCTGTACCCTGTATCTGATTTGCGAAAGACACAAGAAGCAGGCATTTGTATATTTAAAAATGGGACATTTTAAACCCCTACTTTAACAAAGGAACAAAAACTGCAACAGCATCAATACGAAGAAGAGTGGCATCCACGAAGCTTCCAACATATTTTTTGCGGGGAGGACTGCATGGTTTAAATTTTCACAAAGAGGAATTGGGATTTTGAGGCCCTCCACGCCTAATGATAAAATATAAACTCAACAGGACTGTCCCCGCCACCTGATCTAAAAGATCACCTCTTTTTTTCAAATAGATTTTTTTTCATGGGACTTGAACACCGTGAATGTTTTTTTTTTGAAGACATAGAAATAGACATTTGAAAAGACTATCTTCAGCTGCACTTATTTGAAATTCTTCTCCTCTCCGTTGCCAAGTGTGACTGAATGGGTGCTGTGGATGTAACTATACATGCTGCCATTTCTAAGCAGTATTCTTTGGTAGGTTTTAATAAACAACAGACTCTGTAAAGCCGGCAATATAGATTCATTAGATCAGATGCTGATCTGACTTATTTACTTTATATTTTTCATCAAAATGACTTGTTTTAATATTTTATTCGGAATACATATCAATTATTCCAAGCGGTAATTTATTTTCCCCCAGAACTTTGTGTAAAATGTTTTGCTTTCCTGTTTTCGTTGATGACTTCATTTGTTTTGTTTAATTTTGTATTCTCGTGTCTAAAAGGAGCACAAATCAACATAAGCTGACATTGACAGTTGTTAGGTAATAAGGGTATATTTTGATGTGATAATTTGATTGTAATTTAATTTCAGTAGTGATTCCTTACGAGCTGATTGAGACCAATAAATTTGTTAGAATGAAATTACGTCATTGTGTGTTTTGAGATTTATATTTTAATTGCATATTTGGCTATGTTTGTTTATGAAACAAGGAATGCATTAGTGATATTATTTTATCTGAGAAAGGTTAACGCGGAGAAATTGCGGATTGTTCTTGTTCCAACTACTTTTGTCACAGATTTGCATAACATAAGTTTACAAATAATACTAGAATTTAGGAAAAATAGGCCTACGTTATATCGAACGCTGAACCACTGCGCATCTCCAATGTCAATGTTATTGGGGCCCCATAGGGAATTATATTTGACAATTTGACCAGGCTATATATGATTTATTCACAATTCATATTTATCTTTAACTAATTCGCTTCCCCGCCTTCATCATAGCAGCAGCATCCGATAACTTTATTGATTATGTAGCATTTGCATATTCTAGGCCTATATTAGTCCGCAGACGACTAGTCACTTCAAAGTACGGTGTGTGCGTTTGTTTACATCGCCACGGCTTGAGACTTCCTCAGTAGGCCCAATATTGGGGGCCATACCGATCTTTATTCCATGGCTCTGGTTAATGCTGTAGGCCTATCTCACCGGGGTTGTGCGTCATGTTTTACAGACAAATATATAGGTAGATGTTGCTACTGATATTGTTTGTAAAATAGTTATTCCTTCGCCTACGTCAGTATAGCAATAAGAAGATTCGATTCAAAGCAGTATAGTCGATAGATTTGAGTGTTATTGTTTTCATGCGCCAGTGTATTCATATATTCAGAGTGAAAGTTAAATCTCATGGGTCTTATTTATGTTTTGAGAAACAGTATTGTTATTTTGCAAATATGAACATAAGGTCAATATTCTTCCTCCCGACACACTCACATGCATGCGCATGTGAACAAACGGTATACTATCCATTGTAGTAAACAAACTGTATACTATCCATTGTTGTCATGATGTTATTAGAGTTTGGGCATTGAATATTCTACGTTTTAGTTGCAAAGGTATGACAGTAGCCTACACTGTTTAGGTTTTCCTTATAGGCCTATGGTGTAAATATGCTCTTGCATGGGATGGTGCAGGGTGCATAGACAACTTCTAGTTTTTCAGTGACTATAGACTAATGCTTCCGAATTCTCATTATTGTAAACATCCTTTTGAGATGATTTAAATGAAACATAAATCTCATTAGTGTGATAATAACACAACAAGCATGATGCTGACCTAATGCATTGCTAGTCTAAATGTATCATGTTACCCTCAAAGTATGATAGTCTTGGCGTAGATAGATGTTTTCTGGTTTAAAATAATACTTAGAGAACTTTGCGATTTCATATTGACATCAGGCTTTGGGGCAGTGAGTTGGACATTGATTAGGCCTATCAAATTGGACATTGGAGCCAACGAATACAAATAGATAAAATAATAGCGTTTTAACATGTTTGAATGCGCTTTTGTTTTGTAAAATGGACATTGGCATTGATAATGCAATACCTATAAGGTTTGCAACATGCGCATGTTTGTTTTATGTTTTGTGACTTTGGTCCAGTTTAGGCCTATAGGCATGTCGATAGGCTATATCTCTACTTGCATAATAGTGCATGTCATGCCATATATAAACTATTTCGATTTCTTAAGACCGAAATTAGGACGAAACCCATAGCTTGGAAAAGCACTTGGCTCTCCAACTTTTTCTCGAGTTGACTATTCAGCTAAATGCACTATCCACGCTCGAAGATTTAAATTTCGCGGATGATTTCCCATACACTAGTTGCTTAGCAACTGAATTCAACGTTATAGAAGAAGTATGCATCACTTTCCTTTGTCCCCATTAATAAAAGTGCGGGTAGATTTGGTCATTCGAATCCATGAAATCCCAGAGTAATGGGTGGCTATGGCCAACGTTCTGATTATAGACGCATGCAGTTTGGTTCGAAAGGAAAAATAAAAATAAATGTTTTATTGGATAGGTGCAACTTGCAATATTCCATTTCCATACACGCCTATAAAGAAAAGTATGCTAATTTAAGACAATAAGCATATAAAAAGTAAGAATATGTTTCGTTTGGATATTTCAAATAGCCTAGATAATTGTAAGCACACGCGTCCATCCATATAGGCCTAAACAACTTTATGCCACCAACGCACCCAATATAACCGAATTGGTATTTGTTTAGGGATAACCCATTGACTAAATGTAGTTGTCAATAATTCCAATGCAATAAATGGGTGGGGCATGATATAACACAATATATAATAGGTCCATGAAGTATATATTATTTTCCATATTCTTCATATTTGATCATCTGGGGCTTATTGCCCACCTTCGAAATGTGAAAATAGGCATGTCACATGACTTGTGTGATATATTGCCCACGTCTGCAAAATTATTTTGATCTAAATCGATTTTTTTTGCGTTATAGGCCTAGTATAGGGATTATAACCTGTATTTCTTAGTAGTACATTAATTATAACCATAATGCAAACTTAGTGCATTGTGCGTTTATACCATTAATGCATGGGCAAAATGCTTGTGCAGCATTATTTGTCTGTGTGGAGGGTTCCAAATTATCCACATTTATAGAAAATCATAACATTTCTCTTTTACAGGGTGACATGTAAAGACTTCCAAAATAACATAACAGGTTTTGATTTGCTTTATGCACAATCTCTCTCTCGTCCAGCCAGCCTATTCGCCCAGCATTTCATGGGTCTTCAAAATCTGGTGGGCAATACCCGGGCCTAGTCCTTTGTTTCCATAACGCATAAGGATATTTCTCGTTGTGGAATCTGTATGGCAGCGTAACTTTCTCTTTTAAATCGTGACCAATTGTAACCCGGGTAAAAGGGGGGAGGGCCCGTCACCCCAAAGCCCTGCAGTTTGGACATTCTCTCAACACAATGGGGTTCAACACAAGGCCGTTATCATAGAGAATATGTGTTTCGCCACCAGACCAAGCCATGCAGTGGTAGCAGAAATGTTCATCGACGTTTATGATTTGGTTAGGTATCAGCAAAGCCATCTATGCGCCCAGTTTAGGCCTACAGTATGTGGCAGATTAACGTTGAGTGTTTTTGGATTCATTATTCAAATGTACAACACTCAATTCCATCAACACTTTCTCTGCACTTCAGAATAAGTCCATTCAGTCACGGCGCAACAATGGCCCTAGCATAACTAATGGCAACATTATGGACTGCTGATAGGTAGATTTGGGTGATACATATCAACAACAGCGAGAAAAAAAAAAAACATAATACAACAAATTGAGAATTAGCCTACTTCTTCAGAGTGTGCTCTAAGGCTCGATTAGACGTATAGGTCTAAAATGTGCACGTCCTTACACATTTATAGGATCTCAACATTGTTATTACATCATAGTAGATTGAGGAATACATTTGCTCTATTCTAATGTGTTTAATATGGTTTACACCTTTTCTTAATTCTCACAAGATCGGTTACATTATGCATGCACGTATAGTGTTTTGATTTCCTTGAATGTCTAATATCCCAGTGAAAATATGACCCACACAATCGTTTCCCTCATATTATACTTCTCCCACGTGCCGTCCACATGAATATGCATTAAACCGGCGTTGTTTTCCATGGGGAGGCTTCCTCGATGGCCTATAGTTCATATCCTGTTGCGAAAATGGTACTATTCTATCGGTGATATAGATTCCCCCACAAAAAATCGAAGCCCTCTCATGTTCTGCTCTTGACTGATGTGAGGATAAAATCGAATGTATATTTATTTGATATATTCCTAATCTCTCACGAGTCACGACACATGCGTCTCCTTCCAAACGGAACTTCTTCTTCTTCTTAGGCATTTTGTTCTATTGCTAATAAAAAATGTTAAATCCCTTAGCCCAGCTCTTTTTCAGTAGGCCAAGTATAATGGGCGTGGTAATAGGGTAAATTCCCATGGTTATGTTATATTATGTCAATACTTCCACATGAAGCTCCATTTCACCAGAGATGGCCCTTGACGACAGAAACTTCCTCTGTTTCCCTTTCTGGGGGCACAGACTCCAATCTTTTCCTCTAAAACGGTTTGGTTTGATATTCCTTATATCCATTTCATTGCCTGCAGGTAACCATCCTATTCTCCAAAAAGTGAACGATAAAACCTTTAATAAACTTAAAATGATGTAACCAATAATATTATAACAAAAGCATTCAACATTATGATGTCTGATTTTATGATTGAATTTGTTTTGAAGAGTAACTTGAGCATAAAGGCATTGCGTTGTATATATATACAATATGATACTATACATGTATGATAAAATAGGCTAATCAAATACAGTAGCACATTTTTATTATTATTATTATTCGTTTCAAGTTTTAATGTCACGTGCATAAGTACAGTGAAATGCCTTTCTTGCTAGCTCTAAACCCAACAATGCAGCTATCAATATCAATGCAGTACTAAAAATAACATAAGGTAGAACAAAAACACAAGAGAAATAAAAATATGAAATACGAAGTACATGAGAAGTAAGTAACCTATATACACAGTGTCAGTTAATATGTGACTGGTTTAAAAAGCGCATGAAGAAGTATAAATAGTTAATATAGCGCGTGCTCTCTATAAAAGTTTAAACTTCTTATGGCCTCATCCCTGCATATAACATTTAGGTTATTGGACTTCACTTACAAGTATTTAGAATCCCAGTTAAAACGTTAAAGGTAGACATGTAATAGCACGATAATAACCACATATACAGAATATAGGCCAACTATATATAATTTATCACTCCGTATTCTGACAGCGAGGGTCCGGAGATAGGACTTTACAAAGCACAGATTGAATTCCACAGATTGGCATCATGTGCTGCACGCGGGGTGCCTATTCCTAATTCCGACTGCCTCGTGCCTACCCGACCTGACATTCTCACGCGCAAGAATGGAGGAGGACGCTTTAAAATATGTATGGCGGTGACGCTACTCTTGGGGTTTCCTTTCTATAAATCGTGAAGGTCAAGGTTTCGTGGTCACAGAGGATGAGTAGAATAGAGTCTGTTTAACTAAGTACTCTGAGCTAACATGTTTAGTATCTGATCCGCCTGTCAACAATCAAAAAAGGTAACTTAAACTTTAATGTTTTATTTTTCATTTTGTCATGCCATTAAAATGTAGGCCTACTAAACACCGGCCCTAGGCCTATACACATTGCTAAACGTGTGTGATCCACAAAAGTTAACGAAAAATCAACACATAAAGACAATGAATTAGACGTAGATCTATAAAAGTATTGTCCGCGCCCTTCTTCCGTTTCAAGACACTGTATTGATTCACCTTTAAAGAAATAGGTTGACATATGCAACAACCTGAAAATACAGTGGCTAGATAGTTGACAAGTCTTGTCAGTTGCAGGTCAGGCACCGTAAAGAAGACAAAGTGCACATCACCCAGTCACACTCACCCACTCCGTCCCTTCATTATCCTACAAGACAACTTGACCATTGTGAAATAATCAAGGATGACTCGGCTTTAGTCTGCCCTACAAGGTCTCTCACCCAAGTTGAACCGTGGGGTTTTATGTTAGCCCACTGTCAGCCCATGAAGAGCCGTGCGTGAGTTCCTGCTAAATTAGAAACATACCCGCAGTCACGCACGCATGGCCTCATTCACCAACCTCGCCAACCTCCACAGCATCTATACATCTGATGTATGGACATTAAGGACGTCATCTGCACAGAGGTAAGATTTGATATATTCGTGCATACAGAATTTGGGGGTTTTGAATGGACTTTCGCCACACTCTCTTCCTCATCAGGTCTGTTGCTTGCTTCTGTTTTTGGCATATTGAGATTTAGCAGTAAACTTTTGATTAATCTATCGGGTGGGTTTACATGCAAAACTTTATCAAGCTTTGGTAGGAATATTAATGGCATGTCATTTTAAATGTGATAAAAGATGGCTTCAATTTGTTTTGTTTAAGTTTCAAGAATAAACTTTTTCTAAATCCGTTTTGCCTTAGGCCTACCATTATAAAGATTAATAGTAAATTAATCTTAATAATGCATTCAACAGTAGCTATATTATTATTATTATTAAGCTGGTACTTTACTTGATACAAGGAAACGCGTAATGTTTCAAATATTCACATGCGAATCCAACTTTAGATCATATGCAGGCTTCAAGTTTTCCCAAACAATTAGACTGCCAACGTTTATCACTTTTCCTCTTTGCACTTCATATACAGCCATGAAACTACAACAAAGCGACGTATTTCCTATGGATTGTTTCGTCTCATGTCACATTTCTTGTAGTAGAAAATATCGCTATGTTATGAAAATAACTTAAAATATGTATTATTTATTATTAATCTCTCTGATGTATGAAATGGATTTGGGGTAAATGTGGCTCTCCAAGGTTCTATGACATTGCAGCGCCATCTGCTGGAATGAATAGCTGGGTCTAATATTCTGCAAAATGATGCTTTTTCTTTTGTTTCCTACAATAAAAAAACCCAGTATTGCATACAAATAATAATGATAATATTGGAATGATCACGATAAAAATAAGATTTTTCAAGTGGGAGCATTCATTTAAAAATGAGGCTATTCTGAATGTCTTTGTGCGCTTTATGTGCGCATTATGTTCAAATATGTAAACTATTTTAATCAATGAAAGTCAACTGTTTTCGTCATTGTTTAAACATACATTATATTTATCATATAGGCTACGTTTATAATACCACATTTGTTTAAATCATATGTGAGGATTCGTATGTAGCCTAATTTCTGTTTTGTCTGGTGGTTTTAAATGTATCGCATTGTTAGCTGAGAGTTATAGTAGCCAACGTATAGACAGACCTCTTGCCCTAAATGCTTCGGGAAAACATCGCTGCTGCTATGCACAAGACACTACTAACAACAACATTTTAAACATGTACTTTCTCTGACTTTTAATTTGTTATAAAATTGCAACAGGTCTACGCAAATTGAGCCTAATTGTTTGTCATGATGCGTGAGTTTTTCCCTTAACTGTAATTGTTAGGCTAGTTTTTTATGCAAGTTTAATTTCGTTTCAATTTTGGAAGTCTTTCCCATGCAATTTATTATTGTATTTAAAGTAGGCCTATACGTTTTATCCCAATTTGACTTTGTATATTCTTGTCTTCCCCAAAATACAAAAATGTATAGGATTTTTAAATATATATTCAATACAGAGGACTTGAAATCACATGCATGTTCGACCAACCTGATGTTGTTGTTAGATAGCCTACGTTAGTGTGAGGTGACCCTCTCATTCA
>NC_140022.1:11805440-11837940 GCF_964263955.1 Coregonus lavaretus | reverse complement strand
AATTTGCTCCCACTACAAATCTGAGTCTAATCTGAGTCTTGTGAGAAAATACAAGAATAATTGTCATCAACTACACCAATGAAAATACCTCTTCTTACTGATAAAAATGATATGTGATTAGAAACACAGAGGATGTTCCACATATCAATAATCAAAAAAAGACCCCCAAAAATTGTCAATACAATCAAAAACAATAACTTCATAGACATGTAGATACACTAACCAATCATTAGCACATTGAATAACAGCTTTCTAACTGGTTTCTAATTTGAGTTATTTAGTTGTTACTTTGTGCCCTAGTCTCCCCTACATACATGTAGGACATACACATATAGATCTACTCCTGGTCCACATGTCTTTGTTTCCAGTCCTTAGGCTCAATACCCATCCTCCACCATAGGTGTTAATGCCAGCCAGATTGGGAAACAGTCATTTAAGACCCCTCTTCTACCACAAAGGGCACCGATACTGATTAACAGGACTTTCAGTGAAGTGTGGTCCCATTTAAAAGTGTCAGGAGCTAAACGTACCTGCTGGGCTGATGGGAGGGGGGGGGGGGGGGGGGGCAACTCAGGCCCTTGAACATGAGAACAGGGTTTAATAAGTAAACAGAGACCGGGGAGAAAAGGAGAACAGTGCTTCTGATCAGGGCTTATTTGCCCAGCCCAGCCCCCCTGTACGCTGCAGTAGCTGATTAGCCCTGCCGATTGTACCTTGTAATTGCACTGCCTTGACCCCCTCTAGGCAAATATTACATTTTAGTGGTTTAACCTTTGCAGGCTACAGTGTGGTGAAATTGCCAGAGCAGATGTCTATGGAGCACAGCAGTAGTTCCCAGGTCCCTCTGATCAACAGGGAAAATGCCTCCCAGATTGGACCCTTGACTATAGTCTCAATTTGCAGCCAAAGCCTTTCAGTCAGACAGCTGATTTTTTACAGTGATTTCCCCAAAACGATTTCACTAGGACTACCTACCCTGGCTGTGATTTGAGGTTGTAAGTGTGGCGTGTCATTTTGTGTCTGTGCAATCACTGTAATTATAGAGGGAGAGAGGGGGAGGGGGATCGATCAAAGGAAAGATTGTCAATCAACTCATCAATCAAACTAGTCTAGCCATCAATCTATCTATTTAATTCAAATATCAATCCTAAGACTCTATTCGACATAGGCCTACAATATTGTTAACTCTAGTCCTTCTTATTGTGTTAATTGCAACCATTTCCCCTAATGAAAAAAGGAATACTTGTAATGGTTCAACCAAGGACAACTTAAAGGTTTCTCTCTCTAACTGAAAGCTCTAGTCTACATGAAAGACTTGGCGATGTACAATTTTAGTTATTGACAATAAAACAACCAAATCCATTATGTGGTGAAAGACTGGTAACCAACTGGTCGCATCGTGTTGAAAGATCCATGAAGACTGAAGAAAACAACTAATTCTCACTGACTGTCATTGCTGAAAAATTCCATCCATCCACAGATGACTTGAGGAGAATGTGGAGTCCAACTCCTGCCACCCAGTCGGACAAAAGCATTATTTTCAGACAAATCCTTTTTTTGTAATAAACCATGATTGATTTGCGACTACATGCTAGGTTTCTCTCCAAACCTCCATCCAACTGCAGGCAAAATGAAAACAATATGACTATAGTCGCAAAACGCTCACACAACCACATTGCACACAGACTGGAATTTCCCTGACTTTCAACATCCATGTTCATAGATCTGAATATTTCTTTGCCCAGATAGGTCTTCATTCCAACTAGCACCAGTCTGATTCACCACAGCCATAAAGTAGGCATGCTTTTGATTTGTTGGTGAAATCCTGCAGGTGTTACAATAAGAACACCACAGTAAGTAAGATGAGCTCTCTATGAAAACAAGTTGTTCCAACTTGAAAAAGAAAAGTTAGCCCACTGCTTTAAAAGTTGACCAAATGTCATATTAGTGATATTTGTGTATACGTATGTGTGTATGTGTATAAATCCTATCTCTCTAAGTGCCTCTGGTGTAGGGTAGGGGGAAACCTGTGGGGAGACCCCTATTCATCCTATTTGCAGGCTGAGACCATTATGGGAAATGTTGATGGGACGAGGCGGCCGGAAGTTTTTCTTGGGGCATTCTCAGTTATTTCCAGGGGCTCAGGTTTCTCCCCGTCCCGTCTGGGGTCCCCCACTCCCGCGCACCTCTTCCTCCCAAACCGCCGCCAGCTGGCTCCCAGGGCCCCTCTCCACACAGCGCTGTAATGACTTCCTTCCTGCTGCTCCCTCTCTCCGGTGCAGGGACTCCCTGCCTCGGCCTCCTCCGCCTCTACACTCACCTGAAATAAATAAAAACTGTCCTGTGGAAGAGGGAGCAGGAAAAAAAGAGACTAGGCTTCTTCTTTTCATCCTGGGAAAGGACTGAAGTAACCCCTTCAGTTTGTTTCAGGGGGGAAACCTAATACAGAGAGAGAGAGAAAGCGAAAGTGAAAGAGAGAGAAAGAGAGAGAGAACGAGAGCGGGGGGGGGGGGGGGGGGGGGGGGGGGGGGTCTCCAAAGTGGTTCCATGTGACAGACGGAAACCAATCTTGGTCTGGGAGCCACTGGGCAACACTAGTCCACTCCAGGGACCCATATAGACACCTGATGGCCACACCCAGACCCATACAGACAGACACATCCAATAACTAAGACAGAAAGACCAACAAAAAAAGAGAAGCAGAACGACAGCATAGGAGCTAAAAGGACAAATATCATGTGTTATCTTAGAGAATGGTAAACCGTGTGATGTTATACTGTTTTATATAGTAGCTTATTTTATTACATTATATCAAATCAAATCAAATTGTATACAACAGGTGTAGACCTTACAGTGAAATGCGTACTTACAAGCCCTTAACCAACAATGCAGTTTTAAGAAAGAATACCTAAAAAAATAAAAAATAAAAAAAGTAACAAATAATTAAAGAGCAGCAGTAAAATAACAATAGCGAGGCTATATACAGGGGGTACCGGTACCGAGTCAATGTGCGGGGGCACCGGCCATAGCTTGTTATATCTTGTCATACTATATCATGTTTACTATTTCATTGTCAAGATCTCTAGAGAAACCTCCAGGGCTGAAGCCCCAATAAGACATTAGATGTGAATTCCTGTGTTCAGTCTGAAGGTAGCTAGCCTAGCTCACCCAGCCAGCTCTCCTCTCCTCAGCAGGCCAGCCAGCTCCTCTCCCCAGCAGGCCAGCCAGGCTCCCCATCTCCTCAGCAGGCCAGCCAGCTCCTCTCCTCAGCAGGCCAGCCAGCTCCTCTCCTCAGCAGGCCAGCCAGCTCCTCTCCCCAGCAGGCCAGCCAGGCTCCCCATCTCCCAATAGGCCCTTGCTAAAAAGACTAATATCTGTGGACATCTATAGCCGCCACGGACCAATCTGTCGCAGTGGTCGATTCGTTTCACGGCCTGCCAGGAGTGTTTTGTAATTAGCCTGATATTGATGAAGGCTGATTCCAGCAGGTAATCGCTGACAGTTCAGCTTTGTGTCTCCGCTCCGCAGAATGTCTCTATTCATTAAAAGGTTTCACGAGTGTGAATTAATTTCCACTTCATGCTTTTGCTCTTTGATCATCTGTGAGGGGGGATTTCATGGCCATCAGAGATAGGATATCTAGCTAAACAGTCTTCACGGTAGAAGACTGTGTGGCTCAGCGGGTGGGGTGGGAAAATGGCCGTAGCCACAGCAGAGTGATCGGGGATATCTGATCTCATACTAGAATCACTGTGGGAATCAGTGATCACTGATGATCAGTTTGTGGGATTAGTCAAAGACCACAGGCACACTGATAGTAATACCAATAATGTTGATGGAAGGTCTAATAATATACCAGAGGTTTACTGCAGAGTAGTCTGGATGCTTAATAATATCCACTATAGCAGGGGTATTCAACTCTTACCCTACGAGGTCGGGAGCCTGCTGGTTTTCTGCTGGTTTAATTGCACACACCTGGTGTCCCAGTTCTAAATCAGTCCCTGATTAGAGGGGAACAATGAAAAAAGGCAGTGGAACTGGCTTCGAGGTCTACAGTTGAGTTTGATGGTACTGTAGCACAGGAGGTTGGTGGCACCTTAATTGGGGAGGATGGGCTTGTGGTAAATGCTGGAGCGGAATCAGTGGAATGGTATCAAATACATCAAACATTGTTTCCATGTGTTTGATGCCATTCCATTTGCTCCGTTCCGCCCATTATTATGAGCCGTCCTCCCCTCACCAGCCTCCACTGTACTATAGGGTTGATAGAAAACCATTTTGCCATGAGAGAATGAATAAGGAGACAAAGGGATGAAGAGAAGTGTTGGTTAGGAGTGGAATAGACATCCATTATTATAACCACTACTCCCTCTGGCCACCCACCACCACCCTCCTCATCTTGGCACTGCTGCCTATATCCTGAGGCTGGCTAAGGTGGTGGTGGGCGAAATAGGCTTTTTAACCCCAGGCATTATAGAATGACAACAATTACCTCAGCTCGTCTATTTACCGTTTTGGTCAAGACAACCTGGCTGCAGTCTGACTGGCCCCAGGCCTAGCTAGGCTATTAGTGCCTGGCCACATTAGAGATGCATTAGGTCAGAGCCTAAACTGTCCTGCACCCCAGCTGCTAACTGAGGCCCTCAGTGAGGGGGCATGGCGGAGCCAGGACCGGGATGGCTGCTCTCTCTGGGCTCAAATTGTACTATGGGGTTTTACACACAAACACACACACACATGCACACACACACGCGCACACACACATACTACTGCCTCTTTATCACAGCAAGGTAACTCCATGCTGGCTTATGTGTTAATATTGTATGAAAACTTATATTGGACAAAATGGTCAACAGCCCAAATAAAGAAAATCTCCTATACACAGTCCTTTTTACCTTTCAGTATGTGTGTAATAATACACTAGTTGTTCAGGTGTGGCACAGTGTGTGCATCTGTGTGTGTGTGTTGTTCTGAATGTGTGTGTGTGTGTTGTTCTGAATGTGTGTGTGTGTGTGTGTGTGTGTTGCAGGCTGCTCGCTGGGCCGGCTCCCTCTGGGTTACAGTGCCCCTGGACCCTCTGTACTGGGCTCTGGTGCTGTGAAACCATGTGGTCGCGTCATATCCCTAGGCTGCCTTTTCCAATCACTGCCTGACTCTCTCCCTCCCTCCCTCCGCTCACAACAGATAAGAGGCCAATCAGTGTTGGCTTGGGTACACATGCTTGTTCCTGAATGAGGGAGAAGGGGGTGGGGGTTGTTGAAGAAGGCCTGGGGATATGTATGGTGCGCTGGCATCCATGACAAAAGCATACGCCTGTTTCCACAAGGGGGGGGGGGGGGGGGCAACTCTCTCTCTCTCTCTACTCACCTCACGTCTGCCTCTCCTCTGAGATTAGTTATTAACCAGTTTAGGTTGATACACACACACACACACACCCTCACACACATATACACACACACTAAGAGGAGACAAGCTGTTTACACTATGCAAAGCATTCTCTATGAAGGATGAGTTGGGGGAACTCTTGACACAGAATCGCAGGGTCTTGAATAAATATTCAGATCTATGAACATGGAAGTTGAACGAGGAACGAGAGAGCCAAGGAGAGGAATAGGAAACACTATTAATAAATACAGTAGGCAGGCAGGCAGGCAGGCAGGCAGGCAGGCAGGCAGGCAGGTAGGCAGGCAGGCAGGCAGGCAGGCAGGCAGGCAGGCAGGCAGGCAGGCAGGCAGGCAGGCAGGCAGGCAGGCAGGCAGGCAGGCAGGCAGGTAGGTAGGTAGGTATTTAAGTACACATGTAGAGGGGGAGATCATGTCTTTGATGTATTGACGCTGTCTGCTGCTGCAGCGTGTTAGGCTTTGGTTAGAGAGGAGAGGAGAGGAGAGGAGAGGGGCATCACCCAGCTTATCTTAGAGGACATCAGTACAGGCTGGGGGAGAATGTCCTTGGACACGTTCTTATTCCCACAACACTGTATGACTACCTCTCTAACGGTCTATGTCTAACTTGGTGGAATCTTTACTAATATACATACTGTAGATACATATAGATTCTAGGTAATAATATAGTTACTACAAGGTATACTCCAAGGGAACCCATCGATAATTTACCGGCCATACACCAATGTGTTGCAACAGCCCCTGTAGTCCATTGTGATGTATAGGAGGTTCTCTGTTACATATCAGTGGGGTAAATACCAGGGAAAATGAGCTTGTGCAGACTGGCCCTCTGAGTCCATGTTTGTGGATGGACCATAATGGATTCTTAAAGCGATGAATCGCTTATAAGCATGACAGCCATGTTTCAGCGGGATGGGCTTATCCACGGCACAAGGCGCTAAGGATATTAGGGAATCAGCGTAAAGCGCAGAGGAGACGACGACGGGAATAAAGCCTTGGCTCGCTGGTAAGCCCTCTCCCTCCTCCCTCCCTCGCCAGCCAGACCAGCCTGGAAACGTACGTGGTGGAGATGATGAAGCAAGAAGAGTTGGCACACAGCCATATTGTGTGTGCATATCCCCATTACTTGTGTCTTTCATTTTGTGGGCCATAGCCTCCAATTAATCAGTGTCACTCAATCTGCTGCCATAGTGACTGGAGGCCATCGTTGTCTGTGGTGTCTTTCAGGATGAATGTCTGCTGGAATGCCTTGGTAGTCCATATGGAACAATGACTGGATTGGATGGAAGCCAATTTCCTAATGACTGAGTGAGGTAGCCTATCATAGATGTGCCACACGGTAAATGCCAACAAGCAACCAGGCATCCATAATATAGGCCCAATATATTAATTTACTTATCCTTATACAGTATATCTCTTTCAGTCTAATAGTTGGGAAGGTATTTGTTATCTATTTATATATATTTTTAACTAAGCGCAGAAATCCTGATTAATAAATGGTGTCACTTGATAACACACATTACAAATACGAAACACTAACATTGTCTTGTTTGAAGTAATTTAATTACAACCTAGTGTCATGTTTCACAGTTTACACATGAAGAACTCTCTCCTCGGCACACACACACACACACACACACACACACACACACACACACACACACACACACACACACACACACATACACAATAATATCTTCACAACCCAATCTGCTGAGGCTCCCCTGTTCTGTCAGAGTGGGACTGAGGCAGAGGTATGATTTATGTGCCACCCCTCACCCCCCACTGTGAATTAGAGACCACGGGTCGAAACTATTTTTCTTTGCGAGCAGGAGCATGCTCGTGGCTAAAACCAGGGCAAACACCGTTTATCATTAGCTTGACGACAGCATTCCTTAGGCGAATTAACCACGCGACCATATCGACTGGCACGAGCCGGGAGTCTGCGCCCCTTCACTTTGATTAATCTCCCAGAATTCCCATTCCAACTCTATCAAAGTAATCTCAGTGAAGACACAGCATTGATCTCTAAACACTACACACACGCACACCACACAACAAGTCAAACCAGGTCTGCAGTGTACTTCTTTCCTCTTCTTCTAGATGCAGAAATTATCAGGCATACTACTTAATTAGCCTATGAAGTGATGTTTACCCTTGCCCATTCATGTACTGTAATGCTAGCACCTTACGGTCCATTCACAAACCTATTGCTGCTCACTGCCTTGTGCCTCAGTCTCTCAATAATATAAAATAAGTGTATGTACCAGTGGAGGCTGCTGAGGGGAGGACGGCTGATAATAATGGCTGGAACGGAGTAAATGGAATGGCATCAAACACATGGAAACAATGTGTTTAAGTTATTTGATACCATTCCACTGATTCCGCTCCAGTCATTACCACGAGCCCATCCTCCCCAGTTAAGGTGCCACCAACCTCCTGTGGTATGTACTACGTATCCTACTTTAGTAAAATATTGAAAGACGTCAACAGCACTTATGCTTATTGTATCTAAAAGTAGAAAGTAAAAAAACGAACATTCAAGAGACATTTTATTACAAACAATAAGGAAAAGCAATAACTAGATTAATGATTATAAATTAGAGGTTTTTACAGCAGTGTGGAGATTCTAGTTACAAGGTCAGTCAACTTTAGAGATGTACATATATGGTTACTTACTCATTCATGTCATGATTAGAGTGAAACACATCCCATCAAGTCACCCAGTTGTGATTGAACAGGAGTATGACTTCCTTGAAGACTTGGGTGTTCCTCCAGGACACAGGAGGCTATTCTACCTGACACAGGGTCACAGTCCCTGTGTCACCCCTTACATAAAACCCTGGGTAGAGGGGCTCAGTGAATGTAGAGTGGAATGTGTACAAGTGGGTCAGTGTGTCAGATGAGACGCTGTAGAAGGACAGAGTGCCGGCCGGCCAGTCCAGATACACTCCTACTCTGTTGGAGCGTGACGAGGGGACAGGTATGTCAGTTCTCTTATAATTGTGCCTGGCAGAGTAATTGTCATAAAAGCTGTTCAGATTCCAGGACTTGTCATTGGCTCCAAGCCGACTGTCAGGACCCTTTCCTCTCCTGCTGATTCCTTTATATGTCACTGCTATACAAGCCCTCCCACTGAACTTTACCTCCCAGTAACAGCACCCAGTCAGACCCTCTTTACACAGCACCTGTTCATAGTCCTCAAATCTCTCTGGGTGATTACGATACGGTTGTGCCATCCTGGTCCATGCCACCTTCCTGTTCTCCTCAGACAGAGAGAGGCTTGTGTGTGCTGTGTTTGGGTCCAGCGTGAGATCACAGGCATCTAATGGGGAGACCAGATTGGAATATATTTGGGGGAAAAAACACTGGGAAAGCATGTATTTGAAAATACTCAAATACACAGTATTTACAGTGGCTTGAGAAAGTATTCACCCCCCTTGGCATTTTTCCTATTTTGTTGCCTTACAACCTGGAATTAAAATTGATTTTTTGGGGGTTTGTATCATTTGGTGTTTGCCAAAACCCATGTGGGAGACTCCCCAAACATATGGAAGAAGGTTCTCTGGTCAGATGAGACTAAAATGGAGCTTTTTGGCCATCAAGGAAAACGCTATGTCTGGCGCAAACCCAACACCTCTCATCACCCCGAGAACACCATCCCCACAGTGAAGCATGGTGGTGGCAGCATCATGCTGTGGGGATGTTTTTCATCGGCAGGGACTGGGAAACTGGTCAGAATTGAAGGAATGATGGATGGCGCTAAATACAGGGAAATTCTTGAGGGAAACCTGTTTCAGTCTTCCAGAGATTTGAGACTGGGATGGAGGTTCACCTTCCAGCAGGACAATGACCCTAATCATACTGCTAAAGCAACACTTGAGTGGTTTAAGGGGAAACATTTAAATGTCTTGGAATGGCCTAGTCAAAGCCCATACCTCAATCCAATTGAGAATCTGTGGTTTGACTTAAAGATTGCTGTACACCAGCGGAACCCATCCAACTTGAAGGAGCTGGAGCAGTTTTGCCTTGAAGAATGGGCAAAAATCTCAGTGGCTAGATGTTCCAAGCTTATAGAGACATACCCCAAGAGACCTGCAGCTGTAATTGCTGCAAAAGGTGGCTCCAGGTTGTAAGGCAACAAAATAGGAAGAATGCCAAGGGGGGTGAATACTTTCGCAAGCCACTGTATGTCCATGTCCATTCCAACCCAGGTCCGACACACACACGCAGTCTATGTCCATGCGTTCAAAAAAATAACGTCCATGCGTTCAAAAAAATAACTCACATTTTTGGGGCCCTGATTTCAACCTGCACCCTCTACCATGGGCCACACTGTAGGAAAAGCAGAGGAGCAGACAGTCATTTAGTCTCTCTCACACACACACACTTTACTGTAGACACACTAAGAGGAAGGAGAAATACTGGGAAATCAGTGATTAGTCTGTTATACCAGATCAAATAGTATTTGGTTACCAAAACAAACACAAGAACTACAGTATATATATGTTACACTGAGTACTGATTGATCCGAAACCTCTACATACTTGAGTTTCTCCAGTTTACAGTGTGGATCTTCCAGCCCAGCATAGAGCAGCTTCACTCCTGACTCTCCTGGGTCATTGTAGCTCAGGTCCAGCTCTCTCAGGTGGGAGGGGTTTGACCTCAGAGCTGAAGCCAGAGCAGCACATCCTTCCTCTGTCACCTGACAGCCTGACAGCCTGCATCATGATTTCACATGAATATCAAAAATGACAGATGCATTTTGCTTCTTCTCTCAAACTTGATATGGATTAAACTAGTGTCTAAAAGGTGATGTTCACATTGACTTTTGGATTATGATATGGTACTGTACATAGTACTAAACTATTTCAGACACTTCTAAACCATGTTGCTCACAAACAATGAGGAAAACAAAAGTATTGCTAAATAGTTATATTCCTATCAGCATGGCTACAATATTGCTAAAAAATAATAGCTAAATTAATTATTGGATACAAAAATTATGTAGATTTAAAATGTTTGTTTTACATTACTTTTGTTTTGTTTTGCAGTATTGAAACTGAAAGTTAACTAAACTGAAATTGGCCTCTAAACACATGTGGATCTAATGAACAATTATTACTTGTTGAACAAGTACAAGAATATTCACTTCAGTGTCTCCAGTTTACATTGTGGACTCTGCAGTCCAGCAGAGAGCAGCTTAACTCCTAAATCCTGCAGGTCATTGCCACTCAGGTCCAGCTCTTTCAAGTGTGAGGAGATGAGGGCTGTGCCCAGCGCTTTGCAGCATCGTTTTGAGAGGTTACATTGATTCAGCCTACATTTTAAATGAGATGTTTAAAATAGACAATTTGAGGTTATCCAGCATGTTATTTGAGAAGTAGAATAGCAGTATACAAAAAAAAAATATTAATTGAAATATTTCTTCCTGATGATCAGTATTTAAAATGTCCTAACATTTACATGTTCTGTCTCTTCAATGTACTCACAGAGCTATTCTGGAGGCTTTGACTACTGGCAGCATCCTCAGAAGACACTCCTCTGATCTAAAGTATTTCTTCAGGTCAAACACATCCAGCTCCTCTTCTGAAGACAGCAACACAAACACCAGAGCTGAAAACAGTGCAGGTGACAGTTTGGCTCCTGAGAGACTTCCTGAGCTCAGGTAGCTTTGGATCTCCTTCACTAGAGAATGGTCATTCAGCTCACTCAAACAGTGAAACAGATTGATGCATCTCTCCGGAGAGGGATTCTTCCTGATCTTCATCTTGATGTACTCGACTATTTCCTCATTGGTCTGTGAGCTGCTTCCTGTCTGTGTCAGTAGGCCTTGTAGGAGAGTCTGATTGGACTCCATTGAGAGGCCCAGAAGGAAACGGAGGAACAGGTCCAGGTGTCCATTCTTACTCTTTAGGGCCTTGTCCACTGCACTCTTGTGTAAGTTCATCATAGGTTGGTGTTTCCGCAATTTCCACAAAAATGAGTTCTGTTGGACCAGTGGGTTTTTACTGCGGTTTATGAATGTGAGAAACACATAAACAGCAGCAAGACATTCCTGGATGCTCAGATGCACAAAGCTGAACACTGTCTTCTGACTTGTCCTCCCCTCCACCTTAAAGATCTCGGTGCACAAACCTGAGTACACGGATGCTTTTCTGACACCAATGCCACACTCTATCAGGTCTTTCGCATAGAAGATCAGATATCCCTTCTCCAGCTGACGGAATGCCAGCTCTCCAAGTTTGAGGACTATGTTGTCACTTCCTACGAAATTCGCTTTTGCTCTCATCCTGACTGTCTGAAAGATCAGGAAGTGTAAGTACGTCTCAGTCAGGGTTTTGGGCAACTCTCCACTCCCTGTTTCACCCAACAGTTTCTCTAGAACAGTGGCTAAAATCCAACAGAACACTGGTATGTGGCACATGATGTGGAGGCTCCTTGATGACTTGACATGGTTGATGATTCTGCTGGCCAGGTTCTCATCACTAATTTTCTTCCTGAAGTACTCCTCTTTCTGTGGGTCATTGAAGCCTTGTACCTCTGTCCACTGGTGGATGTGTTGACGAGGGATCTGATTGGCTGCAGCAGGTCGGGAGGTTATCCAGATGAGAGCAGAGGGGAGGAGCTCTCCTGTGATGAGGTTTGTGATAAGTTTGTCCAGCGAGGCTGGCTTTGTGTCGTCTGTCAGAACCTTATTGTTGAAGTTCAGAGGAAATCGACTCTCATCCAGACCATCAAAGATGAATAGAACTTTAGAACCTTCCCCCAGTGTCTTTACTGGTTCCATGAAAGTGAAGAATTGATGAAGCAGTTCAATCAGACTGCAGTCCTTTTCCCCTATATTAGAATTAATTTGGCGAAAAGGAAGTGGAAAGATGAAATCAATGTCTTGGTTCTCCTTTCCTTCTGCCCAGTCGTGAATAAACTTCTGAACAGAGACAGTCTTTCCCACGCCAGCGATGCCCAGTGTAAGCCCTGTTCTGATTGGCTTCTTTTGATCAGGTCGGGGTTTGAAAATGTTGTTGGCTTCAATAGTGGTCTCTCCTGTGGCTGGTGTTCTGGATTCCAGATGTATGACCTCATGCTCATCTCTGACCCCTCCCCAGGCCCCCTCGATCACATGGAGCTCAGTGTAGATCTGGTCTAGGTAGATGAAATCACCTTCTCTTGACGTCCCCTCATATATACAGCCGTACTTCTTCTTAAGGTAGGATTTCAGTTTGTCTTGGACTGCAAGAAAAAACAAGGATCCAGTGAGTTTACTCTTTATATTACTGCCATGATAACTGTATGTGTTTGTGTGTGTACTGACGTCATTATGACGTGTTTTGGTCAGGTTCTTTTGTCAAACGTCTTTTTAGCAACGATAAATGATCTGGTTAACTCACCAGATAACAACCAAAATATGACGTATTTCACACGATGTCTCGATGTCGTCATGAAAGAAAACGTCTTTACCTGGTTGTTATCTGGTTGTTACCTGGTTATATCTGGTATACAGTGCATTCGAAAGTATTCAGACCCCTTCCCTTTTTCCACATTTTGTTACGTTACAGCTTTATTATAAAATTGATTAAATAAAAAATGTTCCTCATCAATCTACACACAATACCCCATAATGACAAAGTGAAAACAGGTTTTTAGAAATGTTTGCAAATTTATAAAAAATTAAACACATAACAACCTTACTTACATAAGTATTCAGGCCCTTTGCTATGAGACTCAAAATTGAGCAAGGCACACATCTGTCTATATAAGGTCCCACAGTTGACAGTGCATGTCAGAGCAAAAACCAAGCCATGAGGACAAAGGAATTGTCCGTAGAGCTCCGAGACAGGATTGTGTCGAGGCACAGATCTGGGGAAGGGTACTGAAACATTTCTGCAGCTTTGAAGGTCCCCAAGAACACAGTGGCCTCCATCATTCTTAAATGGAAGAAGTTTGGAACCACCAAGACTCTTCCTAGAGCTGGATGCCCGGCCAAACTGAGCAATCGGGGGAAAAGGGCCTTGTTCAGGGCGGTGACCAAGAACCCGATGGTCACTCTGACAGAGCTCCAGAGTTCCTCTGTGGAGATGGGAGGACCTTCCAGAAGGACAACCATATCTGCAGCATTCCACCAATCAGGCCTTTATGGTAAAGTGGCCAGGCGGAAGCCACTCCTCAGTAAAAGGCATATGACAGCCCGCTTGGAGTTTGCCAAAAGGCACCAAAAGGACTCTCAGACCATGAGAAACAAGATTTTCTGGGTCTGATGAAACCAAGATTGAACTCTATGGCCTGAATGCCAAGCGTCACGTCTGGAGGAAACCTGGCACCATCCCTACGGTGAAGCATGGTGGTTGCAGCATCATGCTGTGGGGATGTTTTTCAGCAGCAGGGACTGGGAGACTAGTCAGGATATAGGGAAAGATGAACGGAGCAAAGTACAGAGAGATCCTTGATGAAAACCTGCTCCAGAGCGCTCAGGACCCTAGACTGGGGGCGAAGGTTCACCTTCCAACAGGACAACGACCCTAAGCACACAGCCAAGACAATGCAGGAGTGGCTTCGGGACAAGTCTCTGAATGTCCTTGAGGGGCCCAGCCAGAACCTGGACTAGAACCCGATCGAACATCTCTGGAGAGACCTGAAAATATCTGTGCAGCGAGGCTCCCCATCCAACCTCACAGAGCTTGAGAGGATCTGCAGAGAAGAATGGGAGAAACTCCCCAAATACAGGTGTGCCAAGCTTGTAGCGTCATACCCAAGAAGAGTCGAGGCAGTAATCGCTGCCAAAGGTGCTTGAACAAAAGTACTGAGTAAAGGGTCTGAATACTTACAGTACCAGTCAAAAGTTTGGACACACCTACTCATTCAAGGGTTTTTCTTTATTTGTACTATTTTCTACATTGTAGAATAATAGTGTAGACATCAAAACTATGAAATAACACATATGGAATCATGTAGTAACCAAAAAAGTGTTAAACAAATCAAAATATATTTTATATTTGAGATTCTTCAAATAGCCACCCTTTGCCTTTATGACAGCTTTGCACACTCTTGGCATTCTCTCAACCAGCTTCACCTGGAATGCTTCCAACAGTCTTGAAGGAGTTCCTACATATGCGGCAGGTAGCTTAGTGGTTAAGAGCGTTGTGCCAGTAACCGAAAGGTCGTTGGTTCTAATCCCCGAGCCGACTAGGTGAAAAATCTGTCGATGTGCCCTTGAGCAAGGCAATTAACCCTAATTGCTCCTGTAAGTCGCTCTGGATAAGAGCGTCTGCTAAATGACAATAAATAAATATGCTGAGCACTTGTTGGCTGCTTTTCCTTCACTCTGCCAGCCGACTCATCCCAAACCATCTCAATTGGGTTGAGGTCAGGGGATTGTGGAGGCCAGGTCATCTGATAAAGCACTCCATCACTCTCTTCTTGGTAAAATAGCCCTTACACAGCCTGGAGGTTTGTTGGGTCATTGTCCTGTTGAAAAACAAATGATAGTCCCACTAAGCCCAAACCAGATGGGATGGCGTATCACTGCAGATTGCTGTGGTAGCCATGCTGGTTAACTGTGCCTTGAAATCTAAATAAATCACAGACAGTGTCACCAGCAAAGCACCCCCACACCATAACACCACCTCCTCCACGCTTTACGGTTGGAACTACACATGCGGAGATCATCTGTTCACCCACACTGCGTCTCACAAAGACACGGCAGTTGGAACCAAAAATCTCAAATTTAGACTCCAGACCAAAGGACAAATTTCCACTGGTCTAATGTCCATTGCTCATGTTTCTTGGCCAAAGCAGGTCTCTTCTTATTATTGGTGTCCTTTAGTAGTGGTTTCTTTGCAGCAATTTGACCATGAAGTCCTGATTCACACAGTCCCCTCTGAACAGTTGATGTTGAGATGTGTCTGTGACTTGAACTCTGTGAAGCATTTATTTGGGCTGCAATTTCTGAGGCTGGTAACTCTAATGAACATCCTCTGCAGCAGAGTTAACTCTGTGTCTTCCATTCCTGTGGCGGTCCTCATGAGAGCCAGTTTCATCATAGCGCTTGATGGTTTTTGCGACTGCACTTGAAGAAACTTTCAAAGTTCTTGACATTTTCCGGATTGACTGACCTTCATGTCTTAAAAGTAATGATGGACTGTCATTTCTATTTGCTTATTTGAGCTGTTCTTGCCATAATATGGACTTGGTCTTTTACCAAATAGGGCTATCTTCTGTATACCCCCCCTACCTTGTCACAACACAACTGATTGGCTCAAACGCATTAGGAAGGAAAGCAATTCAACAAATTAACTTTTAAGAAGGCACACCTGTTAATTGAAATACATTCCAGGTGACTACCTCATGAAGCTGGTTGAGAGAATGCCAAGAGTGTGCAAAGCTGTCATAAAGGCAAAGGGTGGCTATTTAAAGAATCTCAAATATAAAATATAATATAATCATAATTATGATGTCTTCACTATTATTCTACAATGTACAAAATAGTAAAAATAAAGAAAAACCCTTGAATGAGTAGGTGTGTCCAAACTTTTGACTGGTAGTGTATGTAAATGTGATATCAGCTTTTTATTTTTAATACATTTGCAAACAGTTCTAAAAACCTGTTTTTGCTTTATCATTACGGGGTGTTGTGTGTAAATCGATGAGGGGAAAAAACTATTTAATCCTATTTAGAATAAGGCTGTAGCGTAACAAAATGTGGACAAGGTCAAGGGGTCTGAATACTTTCTGAAAGCACTGTATCTTCTCTGGCCTTCTCAACCAGAACCAGTTTACTACCAGAATATGACACCATAATGACGTCACCTGTCCATAGCCATGGGAATTAGGGGTGCTGGAGGTGCTGCAGCTAATACATTTAAATACATTTGGCAAATGTATATAATTATGCCTGTACATAAATAAATCAACAAAATACTAGGCTACACGAGAGAGCATAATCTAGCCACCAAGGAGCAATAGCTTCTTTTTTTAAATGTGGCTATTGGTCGCAATCAAGAAAAGGCCATTGTTATTGATCTCAGTTTGTCAGTGTCAGAGTGTAGCCTGTGATTTCATGTATAGTCATGTAAAACGATGTAGAATTGCATGAATTGCATTTATTTAAGCTCCCCCACCCCTCGGTCAGCACCTCCAACTCAAAACATTATTCTACTGCTATTACCGCGTTCACGTGCTCGTCGGAACTTCCTTTTCCTAGTTGTGATGTCGGAAATACGACTGTTTCATTCATGTACTTTTAGGTCGGAACAATTCTTCAACCAATACGATTTTAGCTAGCTTGATAAGCTAGCTAACATTGCTAATAATAAAGTTAGTAAGCTTGCTTAACCTCTAACGGGATCGGTGTCCCTATAAAGGGGACGGTTGCTACTCAATATGCGATTTGTAAACAACGCCAACTTTCCAGGACATAGACATGTCTTATATGGGCAGAAAGCTTAAATTCTTGTTCATTTAACTGCAGTGTCTAATTTACAGTCACTATTACAGCAACAAAACAACAAAACACTTTTGTCATGGCAACTGGTTTGATACATTCACCTCTGAAGGTAAATAATGTACTTACATTCAGTAATCTTGCTCTGATTTGTCATCCTGAGGATCCCAGAGAGAAAATGTAGCATAGTTTTGTTTGATAAAATCAATTTTTATATTCAAATGTAGGAACTGGGTTCTACAGTTTGACCCCCTGCTGTCACCAATTCGGGAAATTTGGGAAAATTCCTGGCAGACTTGATACAAAGTATTGTGTAGTAATGTAATTCTTCACTGGATCAGTCTGAAACTTTGCACACACAATGCTGCCATCTTCTGGACAAAATCTAAATGACACCTAGATTCCTACATCACTGTCTGGCATTTCTCTTGCATTTCAAAGATGATGCAAAACAAAATATCTAACGTGTTATATTCTCCTACATTAATTTCTAATTTCCACAAACTTCAAAATGTTTCCTTTCAAATGGTACCAAGAATATGCATATCCTTGCTTCAGGTCCTCAGCTACAGGCAGTTAGATTTGGGTATGTCATTTTAGGCAAAAAATTGAAAAAAAGGGTACGATCCTTAAGAGGTTTAACATTGACAATATGGTCAAACATTCATCATTTGATAAGGTTGTAATTGTCAAAAACAGATTTGTTGTCATCTTTTGTCTGAAAAGGTCAAAGGTCAGTGGTGAAACGTCACAACCCGGCAACTCAAGCAACAACCTTTTCTCTGAGTTTCCCACTTGTAATACCGACTGGGAGGGTCGTCCAAGTGAAACTTCCCAGTCGGAACTAGGAATTTCCGATAACTCCGATACTATGTGAACGCGGCATATGCACGATTCAAATTCTGCCCGCTGGGTGCTGTTGCGTTGATTCATACGGCTTACCTCTGACTTCTAAAACCACTGGAGCACTCTGGGCTGAGAGGGAGAGAACGAGAGAGACAGACAGACAGCGAGAGAGAGAAAGCGAAAGAGAGAGCGAGAGAGCGAGAGAAAGAGAGAGAAAGAGAGGGAGATAGAAACAGAAAGCTATTTTAGTACATCAACTTTGTCTGGGATTTTCTGCAGCTTGCCATGTATCACTCCTTGTTATGCAAAAATAACAATAATCTTAAACGTTGTATAATTGTCTAACCTGCTGGTTCTGTTGTCTCACCCTCATTGTACTCGTTCTTTAACGTTTCAGCCAGTTGGTTCTGCTTCATCTTCCTCAGGATTTTCAGTGAGATCTTCACAGCTCCCTCAGGACCGTAGGTCTCCACCATCTTCTTTATAGTGTCCAGTCTGTCAGCATTCTCCAGTTGGCTCACTGGGATGTGAGGAAAGCCTTCCAGCACGTCCTTGGTCAGGCGCCATTTAAACATCCTCAGATCTGCTTCGAGCAGGTCCTCCAGAGTGGCCAGCAGTAGCTCAGGAACAGGAGCCATTTTGGAGCACTGAGGATAAGACATGAGGAAATGATCTGTAATAGACTTTAGATACACATGACTCATCTGCCATGGTAGTCACGTAGCATTCTTAAAAGTCGAATGCATCCAAGCCAAGCTCTCTACTGGGGAAAAACATTACAGTCTCACTGTTGTAGCTGGTCAGGTGTATTAGTACTGGGCTGGAACTAAAGCCTGCACACCTAGCTTTCCAGGACCAGGATTGGTATTTTGTTGCGACTCAAGCTATAAAGTGTCTATAACTGGCATTCCTGGCTAAGTGAAAAACAACACTTTGAATATATCACTATCATATTACACACACGACCCAGCAACTTACAGTAGTGATCAGTAGTAATCGATTTCTCCCCTCTGTGTTGAGCTCTGCTCTCCATCCTGCTGTCTGGTGAACTGAAGGGAGAGTCGAGGTACAAAGTGCTTCACTGATCCACCTCCTCCCTGTAGGAACCAGTTGGTCCCCAACATTGTATCACCACTGTAAGCCTAAACATGTTCTAACAGAGAGAAGAATGTTGGGGAATATGTTCGCAACCCATTTCCTCATCATGTCCATCCATAAACCCTTCCTCTCTGCCAAGTACAAGTTAATTAACTACACAAACACTTCATATAGAGCTAATAAACTTGTTAGATAAAAAGTCAATTTAAAGAAAAACAATGTGAGAAGCACTACCTCCTTTTAACAGAGTCTGTACTGATCCACTTCCTCTTTGAAGACGTTAGACTGACACAAATAACATTAAGTCAATGTTCTCTTACTCAGTCCAGGCGTTACTACTCTCACTTACACTATATAAACCTTACTCCATCCACTCACTCTGCTCTGTCGTGTGGATTCCTTTCTGAAATATTTACTTTATGTACTCATCTCCGTATTGAAGATGATATTATATTATGTGGTCTCATAATAGATCCTGTGCAACAAATCGTTTGTTTACTTCCTTCCCATTTCGGAGGAATTTACACAATACCAGGATGCTGCAGTGGAGGGAAGAGTTTCTTAAAGGAAAAGTTCAGTATTTTAACATTTGGAAACTACCAATGGTGGAAACTCTCTCCAGCCAATGCCTACAACAATCCTATATGGTTTTAAATCAATGACGGGGAGTGTGCAAGTGTCCAACACTTCTGTTACAGCTAAAGCATAGTGAAGATTTGTATTATAGTATACTTCTGTATAATTGTACAGTTGTTTGTATAGTTTTATAGTTGTTTAGTTGTATGGTTGTAAAGTTGTATGGTGGTTTGCATAGTTTTATAGTTGTACAGTTTTATAGTTGTAGAGCTGTATGCTCTTTAACAACAAAAAAATCCCTCACCATGTCAACAAATCGTTCTACAGTCTATGTGGTTAGATAGCTCAGAGTGTCTGCTCTTTACTATAGCTTTCAGCTTGGATTAATTGTTGTGGCTCTTCTGAACAGATGTAGTAGGGTTGGGTGATTTCATACCATTTTAAATGTTCCCTACTAATTAGGGTCCCACAGGAAACGTTGACCAAAATTATGATTCCTTCCCGCATATTGCTTAATTATGAATAATAATAAAATCACATATTTGTTATAATACCTATCCTTTCAACTAATTGTAGAATACAACAAAGGGACTGAACAACCTATACATTTTTTACAGTTATTCTATGGATTTATCAAATATGGTTATTGTTTTGTATAATCAAATGCTTTGTATCCGAATCTTGACAGATATACTGTCAGAAATGAAATGTAGTGACATTGTAACAGTTACATTGTAACACAAATGCAAATACATTTGCTATCGACGTACTTCCTGTTTTCACGAGAGCGTCGTTCAGCAAACATGGCGGCCTCCAATGGGAGAACCGTGGGATCTTTTCTCTGGAAATGCGGCAATTGCTGCTACAATTTTAACACAGTCTCGTCAAATTTAACACGCCAGGTAAAGCCAAGAGTTTCATTCGGCATGTTTTCACTTTTTCACGTTAATGACAACGGGGCTGCACGAGTTGCACTGCAGAGAAGGTCTGAGTCGTCCTTGAATTAGCTAAGCGCTAGCAGCAATGCACTGCCTTGTCAGGTAAACTGTCATTGAAGTTAGACAGTCAGCTAGTTGACGTTCTAGATATTGTTGTTCTTGTCTCAACATGCATGCCATAATGGACATAGCTAGCTACATGAACATAGTGGTCATACAAGTCGCAATATTTTGGTTTAGTAGAACGTTAGTTAGCTAAGCCTCCAGAACATGTTTATATAGCTAGCTCGCTAGCTATACTATGTTAGCCCAATGTGAGTCCCATTTACTAGTGGATACCTTGCTGTCAAATGCACATCAGTTGGTCTATTTGTCAATGCCAAATCTCACCCTTTCAGACTAATTTAATGCACCTAAAATACCAGAGCCACCTGCAGAGATTGTCTATTAGCCAAGATAACTGACATTAATCTATCCCTGTCAAAACCAAGGCCCAGGGTTATAAAAGCACCAGTTCTATACTACAGTATGTATCCTAACATAAGAACCTCCTCTCTCCCCCACCCCAGGTGCTGTCCAGACAGCTATGTGTGAGCTCTGTGCTCCACAGGAAGAACCTGGCTGCAGCAGGCCCAGAGAAGTTCTCAGAGGAGTTCATCAAGAAGCAGGTGGAGGAGTTCAACATCGGGAAGAGACATCTAGCCAACATGATGGGAGAGGACCCTGAGACCTTCACTCAGGGGGACATTGATGTAAGAAAGACTGCACTGATGTGTAACGAGGGGTGTACAACTCCTGTCTTTTGCTGGAGGGATGCAGTGTAATGCTGTTTTTTGTCCTTACCCCACATTTACATTTACGTCATTTAGCAGACACTCTTATCCAGAGCGACTTACCCTACAATCAGAGACTGATTCATACCTCAATAAGTCTATGGTGTCCACCCTCAAAACTCAATTGAGATATGCATGGCACCTTATTTAGAGTAGATAAATTATGCTATCTTTCACAGAGGAGATGTCGCATGCATTTAAGGTGGTTTTCCAGCTATATTATCCTAATTCCCCAACAGTAGTTGAGAACCCACTCTGGTCTGTCTCCACATGCCATCAGCAGCATCTGGTGGAGCCGATCACACAGACAGACACTCTAACAGTCACCAGCAGGGGCCAGCACTGTGTAATGTGGTGTGTCCACTCTATTAGCAACGCCTAACACACACACACACACACAGACATCTCATGTTTTATTCATTATGAAGGGAGAATGCATTAGCTTCATTTGCCCCACTCATTTAGTTTGATTTCCCATGATTCTTCACTTCCTGGCGGTCTCTAAACCTCATTCTATGTAATGAACAGAACTGTTAGCACTTAGCTGTGTAAAACAGTTTGTGGTCATACGCACATCCTTAAAACACCTAGGTGCTGGGCTAAGGAAGTATAATTGAAATGAACAGAAAGTCCCTCACACTGAATTTTCCCCCAATTACTACCTTTAATGACAACGTTTCGATCCAACACGGATCTTCGTCAGGTCAAGCAGACTGCGTGATCCCATCCCCAAATATATCCACATTTCACCCCACATAGTCATTCGTGGGTTTGTATGCTATACAAAACATGGCTGTACAAAAAGCAACATTTATGCATATTCAATAATCAGTGAGGTAGGTACATCAATAATTAAATGAATATGTCCAATCAGGCCGGGTTTGAACCTAGACAGCAGTAAGGGAAGATTACGTTAAAAACTCAAACACCCACCCACTGTACCATTATGTGTGGGACCCACCGTGGTCGTGCATATAATTAGAGTGACCTACAGTACCAGTCAAAAGTTTGGACATACCTACTCATTCCAGGGTTTTTCTTTATTTTTACTATTTTGTACATTGTAGAATAATAGTGAAGACATCAAAACTATGAAAAAACACAAATGGAATCATGTAGTAACCAAAAAAGTGTTAAACAAATCAAAATATATTTTATATTTGAGATTCTTCAAATAGCCACCCTTTGCCTTGATGACAGCTTTGCACATTCTTGGCATTCTCTCAAACAGCTTCATGAGGTAGTCACCTGGAATGCATTTCAATTAACAGGTGTGCCTTCTTAAAAGTTAATTTGTGGAATTTCTTTCCTTCTTAATGCATTTGAGCCAATCAGTTTTGTTGTGACAAGGTAGGGGGGTATACAGAAGATAGCCCTATTTGGTAAAAGACCAAGTCCATATTATGGCAAGAATAGCTCAAATAAGCAAAGAGAAACGACAGTCCATTATTACTTTAAGACATGAAGGTCAGTCAATACGGAACATTTCAAGAACATTGAACGTTTCTTCAAGTGCAGTCGCAAAAACCATCAAGCGCTATGATGAAACTGGCTCTCATGAGGACCTCCACAGGAATGGAAGACCCAGAGTTAACTCTGCTGCAGAGGATAAGTTAATTAGAGTTGCCACCCTCAGAAATTGCAGCCCAAATAAATGCTTCACATAGTTTAAGTAACAGACACATCTCAACATCAACTGTTCAGAGGGGACTGTGTGAATCAGGCCTTCATGGTCGAATTGCTGCAAAGAAACCACTACTAAAGGACACCAATAAGAAGAAGAGACCTGCTTGGGCCAAGAAACACGAGCAATATACATTAGACCAGTGGAAATTGGTCCTTTGGTCTGGAGTCAAAATTTGAGATTTTTGGTTCCAACCGCCGTGTCTTTGTGAGATGCGGTGTGGGTGAACGGATGATCTCCGCATGTGTATTTCCCACTGTAAAGCATGGAGGATGCTTTGCTGGTGACACTGTCTGATTTATTTAGAATTCAAGGCACAGTTAACCAACATGGCTACCACAGCATTCTACAGCGATACGCCATCCCATCTGGTTTGGGCTTAGTGGGACGATTATTTGTTTTTCAACAGGACAATGACCCAACACACCTCCAGGCTGTGTACAGGCTATTTTACCAAGAAGGAGAGTGATGGAGTGCTGCATCAGATTACCTGGCCTCCACAATCCCCCGACCTCAACCCAATGGAGATGGTTTGGGATGAGTCAGACCGCAGAGTGAAGGAAAAGGAGCCAAGAAGTGCTCAGCATATGTGGGAACTCCTTCAAGACTGTTGGAAAAGCATTTCAGGTGAAGCTGGTTGAGAGAATGCCAAGAGTGTGCAAAGCTGTCATCAAGGCAATGGGTGGCTATTTGAAGATTCTCAAATATAAAATATACTTTGATTTGTTTAACACTTTTTTTGGTTACTACATGATTCCATATGTGTTAATTCATAATTTTGATGTCTTCACTATTATTCTACAATGTAAAAAATAGTAAAGATAAAGAAAAACCCTTGAATGAGTAGGTGTGTCCAAACTTTTGACTGGTCGTGTACTTCAAAACAACTTGTGTACCTCTAATATTCTGGTATACATAAGATGTGCACATATAGTCATAATGAAAATATACAATAACACCTGGATCTGATCACACAGACAGACTCTAACAGTCACCAGCAGGGCCCAGCACTGTGTAATGTGGTGTGTCCACTGTATTAGCAACGCCTAACACACATCCCATGTTTTATTCATTACAAAGAGGGAATGAATTAGCTTCGTTTGCCCCACTCATTTAGTTTGATTTCCCATGATTCTTCACTTCCTGGCGGTCTCTAACCCTCATCCTATCTAATGAATAGAGCTGTTAGCAGTGGGCTGTCTAACAGGAAGGGACATGGAGCATTCCGTCCTCAGATGAGTGGAGGAGAGGGAGAGAGGTGGAGACTGGAGGGGGAATGGGGGAGACTGGAGGGGGAATGGGGGAGACTGGAGAGGGAATGGGGGAGACTGGAGAGGGAATGGATAAGACTTGAGGGGGAGGGGGGAGACTGGAGGGGGAATGGGGAAACTGGAGGGGGGGAATGGGGGAGACTGTAGGGGGAATTAGGGGAGACTCGAGGGGAAATGGGGAGACTTGCACCTGTGTGTTGTTGTTGACTCTGGTTCAGTTGACTCTGTTTCAGTTGACTGTGGTTCAGTTGACTCTGATTCAGTTGACGTGACATCCCTATTAGTGCAAACAATTGAGGTGTTAGCAGTTGAGATAAGAAAAGTGAAACTTAGTTTCTAAAGTAACCACTGTGCAGAAACTATTGTGTACCAGTACTCTCTTTCCGCTCTCTCGCTCTCTCTCTCTCTCGCTCTCTCTCTCTCTCGCTCTCTCTCTCTCTCGCTCTCTCTCTCTCTCTTGTTTATTGACATCGATGGAGTTTAGACAGAGTGGAGGAATCTAGAGTACTGTGAACAACACTGTGAAATGTGTGGCAGGGAGAAGGTCTCTCCTTTCCCCCCTCTCTGTCTCTCCCTAGGGGACTCTGCCATATTGCAGCCTATGGTATGAAATGAACAGGTGCTGCCTTCATCTGGCATAGTGTTCCACTCTCCTCCTCCCCTGTCTTCTTTTTTTATACCTCCCACTCACCTGGCTCTCTCTCTTCCACCTCTCACTCTCCTTCCCGCCCTCCCTCTCTCTCTCTTTGATTCCCCTCGTGTTGACAGCCCAAAAGGCTGCAGCATGATTTCTCCTTCTAGCAGCTGTTCCCTCTCTTAATTGAGCAGACAGAGTGAAGGAGGAAAATAAGTTAAAGATGAGGGAGAGGAAGGATGAACAGCCTGGCTGGAGAAGAGTGGCAGGGTGGACACTACCTGTCTGTCCCCCTCTCCTGCCACACAGAAACGCACACACACACCTTCAGACTCACTCTCCCACACACACCCTTCCCTGTCAAGAGTAGGACCATTTGTAGCAGCACTAATGACCTGGCTCCACTCTGCTGCCTTCACAAGGAGACTGGCTGTGAGTGTGTGAACTTAGGGTGAACTGGTGACTCTAGTCTGTCCTCTGGTTCCTGTCACCTAGCTGTTAGTTTGTTCTCTCTCTCTCCCCTCTAACCTTCACTGCCTCTCTCTAGGAACTTCCCTCTAGCCTTTATCTGAACTCTTACAAGACTTGAGCGTCTCCTCTCTAACCTGTTAGCTAGCCTGCTACTGTCATTTCTCCCTGTTCAGATCTAGCTGTTTAAACTAAAGGTTTCTCCCTGTTCAGATCTAGCTGTTTAAACTAAAGGTTTCTCCCTGTTCAGATCTAGCTGTTTAAACTAAAGGGTTCTCCCTGTTCAGATCTAGCTGTTTAAACTAAAGGGTTCTCCCTGTTCAGATCTAGCTGTTTAAACTAAAGGGTTCTCCCTGTTCAGATCTAGCTGTTTAAACTAAAGGTTTCTCCCTGTTCAGATCTAGCTGTTTAAACTAAAGGTTTCTCCCTGTTCAGATCTAGCTGTTTAAACTAAAGGTTTCTCCCTGTTCAGATCTAGCTGTTTAAACTAAAGGTTTCTCCCTGTTCAGATCTAGCTGTTTAAACTAAAGGTTTCTCCCTGTTCAGATCTAGCTGTTTAAACTAAAGGTTTCTCCCTGTTCAGATCTAGCTGTTTAAACTAAAGGTTTCTCCCTGTTCAGATCTAGCTGTTTAAACTAAAGGTTTCTCCCTGTTCAGATCTAGCTGTTTAAACTAAAGGTTCTCCCTGTTCAGATCTAGCTGTTTAAACTAAAGGTTTCTCCCTGTTCAGATCTAGCTGTTTAAACTAAAGGTTTCTCCCTGTTCAGATCTAGCTGTTTAAACTAAAGGTTCTCCCTCAATCTTTGGGATATGTTAATGACATTTGACTTCTCTCCTCTTTCTGTCCCAGAGAAGCATTGCATACCTGTTCCCCTCCGGCCTGTTTGACAACAAAGCCAAACCACTGATGAAGGTAAGACTAGACTTCCTCCATATCTCCTGTTCTGTCTCATGTAGAAGTGGATTAACTCATCAACTTCAAATTCATTAGTGATTCAAAATCTTCATCCATCTTTTCTTCCAGCATCCGGATGAAGTGTTTCCAAAACAGAGAGGTAGGTCCTTCTTAAATAGATTTACAACTGAGACTGATTGTTCTACTCCTATGGTCATTTTCACTGTGTGTGATAGCTGCACTTATACAACATCACCAGCAGGGGGACCACTCTTGAGTTTTTGCTCAATCTCTAATAGTGATTGGGCCTGATAGAGTAAAGCAGTTTACTCCAATGGCCTAAATATCTCTCTCTCTCTCTCTCTCATCCTCTAGCTGTCCAATGGGGTGCAGATGGACGACCATTCCACTTTCTGTTCTACACAGGAAAGCAGTCCTACTACTCTCTAATGCACGTGAGTACTGGATGTGTGTGTGTGTGTGTGTGTGTGTGTGTGTGTGTGTGTGAGAAAGAGACAGGGGAGGAGAAAGACTGATGGTGGATGTTTTTCTGGAGGTAGAATGCCCCCAGCCTTAGCCTCCAGGGCCCTATTTATGGGAGAGAGAGGCTTCTGATCCCCAGGGAAAGGTGCTCCTGTCACATCCCATTTCACACACACAGCCAGAGCTATAGCAGCAGGAGGGCTGGGGTGGGGTAGGTGGGAGGGAGGGAGGGAGAGAGGGGTGGGGTATGGAGAGAGATGTGGATAGAGGTAAGGAGGGATGGAGAGAGGAGGAGCAGTGGAGAGGAAGGGGGGAGAGTATTTGGGAGAGGTGGGTTGAGGAAGGTAGGGAGGGGTGCAGACAGGGAGGGGGGGTGACTGTGTCTGTGACGGGCCCCTCTGTCCCTGTCCTAAATCGTGTTTCAGGCCTGGCTCGGTGACTACCATGGCTGATAGTCAGGCTTTGTGCCTGGATGAGAGCTGCTCTGCCCTGGGGATTTACCCAGAGAGGTAGAGGGTCCCTGGAGACTGGTGCTGTAGACTAGCTACCTACCCACCCAGCTTACCCTCCATCTTTTGTCTTTTTCCTTCACTCTCCCTCTTTACCTTCCTCTTGTTTATATGGTTGATTTGACCTTGGACAGAGGTGTGTTTCACCGGTAGATAAGAGGTGTGTTTCTCCGGTAGATAAGAGGTGTGTTTCTCCGGTAGATAAGAGGTGTGTTTCTCCGGTAGATCAGAGGTGTGTTTCTCCGGTAGATAAGAGGTGTGTTTCTCCCGTAGATAAGAGGTGTGTTTCTCCGGTAGATAAGAGGTGTGTTTCTCCGGTAGATAAGAGGTGTGTTTCTCCGGTAGATAAGAGGTGTGTTTCTCCGGTAGATAAGAGGTGTGTTTCTCCGGTAGATAAGAGGTGTGTTTCTCCGGTAGATAAGAGTTGTGTTTCTCCGGTAGATCAGAGGTGTGTGTATCCTGGCAGTATTTTGTCCTCTTGTCAAACCCCCCCCCCCCCCCCCCCCCCTTGCCCTGCAGCAAACCCTGGCTCCCTGCTGTTAGTTTATAATAAGGATGTCAGACCAGACGTATCTGAGAGGGAGGGAGGGAGGGCTGTCTGTCTCTCTGAGGGAAAACTCTCTCTTTTTCTCTCTATTGCTCTCTCTCTTCCCCCCCAGTCCTTTTGATTTTCTCCCTCTTTCTCTCTGTTCTCTCTCTCCATCTCTCCCCTCCCCCTCTCAGCCCAGACCCCTGCAGAGCAGCCCGACCATGTACAACAAACACCCCAGTGTGCCTTGCAGGGGAGAATTGAGTGTGGGATGAAAAGGGGGACGGGTCACTACTCTCTCTGTTTCCCCTCTTTCTATCCGTCTCTCTCACTACACAGCATATTGTTTGATACCTTTGGAATAATCACAATCCCAAGATTTTAGTGCTAATTAACTCCGTAAACACACATCTACTTACATGTGCACAGTACTTTATTTACAGCCACAACACCTCATCTCACCCCCATAATACATCACACACACAGCTCTGCCAAGTCAGTGGAGTGTAAAGCTGACTGTGTGAATGAGGAAGAGGCTTCCAGGTTGAGTGCTCTGTGGCTCTGGTGGGTTTAGCCAGCGTGGCACATTAGCCCCCTCACTGCTCCACTGCCCTCTCTATCTTATCTACCCCCTACCCTACCCACTGCTGAGGGGAACCAGGGGAACCCCCCCCCCTTCATATCTAAACCCCCTCTTACTACCTCAACGTGATCATGTTAGAGCGGGGTCTGTAGCCTCTGAAGCCAGAGGAGTTCATTCTCATATTCCTCAGAGCTTTGCTATATAAGGACACACCGGTGAAGCCATGCCAAAACCATGCTAACAGGGTGCTTCACACTGCTTATTGAATTTGAAGAACTAGGAGTGAGTCAAGAGAGAGTTGAGTATAAAATATTCAAGTATAGGAGGCATTCATTTCTCTTCCATATTGCTTTCTCTCTATGATCGGCTTCTCGCAAATGTGTAGATCATTGCGCCCCCTCGCCCACTATCCTCCTCTCTTTCATCCAGGCCTCTATATTTATACCTGAATCATTTTCCAGCCATTGTAGGGCCCAGTATTCACAAATGTGTAACGCAAAACCCCCTCACACCAACCCCTACCCTCCCTTTTTATAAAGATTTTTGTATTACTTATTTTTTTGTGACACAAATTGGTTTTTGCTTGATGTTTGCTTCCCCCCCCCCCTCTGTCTGTCTGTCTCGCTCTCTGTGGCGGAGTGTTGGCGGATTAGACTCCACTCTATCAAGAAGGAATTAAACAAACATCTGCTGAATAATGGACAGGGAAAGGAGTTCTGGCCCAGTCGCGTGGAGGAGGGGGGGGGGGGGGGGGGGGTGCAAGGGGGGTTGAGGCTGCTTCGGGACGTGACCAGAATACCAGCTTGCCTGCCCAGCTCGGGTCTGGGCCCGCTACCGCCAGCCCCAACGTACCGTACCGCTTGATGGGCTAACGCCAAGCTTGTGGGCGCGATGCCAATTTAGACAAGCGTGCCCGCGGACGGCGACTAGCTAGGGCTCTCGCTTCTCGGGGAGAAAGGAGGAGTCGGCTATAGCCCAAGTGCTCCCCAATTCAATTTCCCCACCCAATTAAATCCAGCCAAGGATGGGGAGAGAGATGGAATCTGCTTTCATAATGGAGAATTCTCTCTCTTTCTCTATCTCAAGGGTTTGTGTGTGTGTGTGTGTGTGTGTCAGAATATACAATGCACTCCATACTGGTCTTTTCTTGATACAATGCAAATACAGATTGTTAATATTGAGTGAAAGGTTCATAGACCATATGGAGTTAGATGTTGTTTTGTGTCCTCCTGGCCCATTCAGGACACCTCCACTAAAGCCCTGGCAGTAGAGAAGCAACAGGACCGTCTGAGAGGAAAGGGTCTCTTCACCCAGGACACCAAGCAGATGTGAGGGTGTTGTTTTCACTGAGCAGTGAAATACTTTCACCAGTTAATGTTGATGCGTGTGTGTATCTAACTGTGTCTGTCTTCAGTTCTCTGGTGGGTAGTCGGTGGTTGCTGAAAGAAGAGCTGGAGGAGTTGTTGGTGGAGACCATCTCAGATCACGATGTAAGAAGGAGCTCTTTTAATGTCATCACATCCAGATATCTGCTGCTTTCCCTCATTCCTCCTCCTTCCCAGTTCTGCTGTGATAGTATTTACTGAGAAAAAATACCTTAGATATCACTAGCTAGGTTTCCATCCAATTGGCGACAGATTCAGTGGCGGCTCCTGAAAAAATTCTCAGGAGGGGCAATTTTTCTGATGATTTAGGTGACCTACACACATTTAAAAAAAGATATGTCCAGCAACAACATGAAGACAGGGGCAGCATATAAGTCAATACCAGAAGCATTTATTGACTGATCTCAAAAGTGTTGGCTTACCAGGGTTGGTGGAGCCCTCAGTTTCATCTTTGCCTCGCAAAGCTAACTCAAACACGCAAAACTTCACACACTGGATTAGCCGGCTGAGGATGTGGCGGTTCTTGCTAATGTCGTAGTAAATATATTTGTTATAGTGAATATGGAATATGATATGTTGAGTAAAATGTTGTGCTAAGATCTATTTAGGTCAGGAGCTGGTTATAAGTTCTGTTCCTATCCAATAACAATGGACAAAAGGGTCCTATCTTGTCAGCCTTGTCAGCAGGTGGCCAAGGACAACACCCACGCCATAGGCCTCTCAGTTCTTCCAACTCACGAGTTCTTGCTCTGAGGACACACACACACACAAACACACACACACACACACATCATCACTGTTAAACACACACACACACATCATCACTGTTAAACACACACACACACACACAAAAATCCCCTCTCTTAGGCTGAACATTTGAAGACGGAGAACCCGACTCAGAGCCAATGCAACAGTGACAGTAGCCTGCAGGGGACCTCGCCCAACTCATCAGGACCAATCAGAAGATCAGAACTACTAGATTGAACCTACTTCATTTATTGCATAAAATGTCTGCACACAATGTTTCGGGGCTCTCTTCAGATAATAATAATAATAATAATAATAATAATAATAATAATAATAATAATATGCCATTTAGCAGACGCTTTTATCCAAAGCGACTTACAGTCATGCGTGCATACATTTTTGTGTATGGGTGGTCCCGGGGATCGAACCCACTACCTTGGCGTTACAAGCACCATGCTCTACCAGCTGAGCTACAGAAAGTGGATACTCATGGATGCGCATTGCAATTGTAAAATGTCAACACAATTGGAGACACCACGTCATTTTTGGAGACATGTTATTGACAGTAAACTATTGTAGATGCGACTGCTAACTAACTAAAACATTTTAGCTGGCTAGCTAATCATCTTAGCTAAATGTGGGGCAAACAATTCAGTTATTTACCGTTAATTTGAGGGATTGGGGTGAAAGAAATCGAGTTACATAGTGATACTTTACGATATACTGTATTGACAATATCGCAATATTTTAGCGCTAGTTGGCTGTACCTGCACCAAAACACCATTATTGTTCCTTCATAGCTTGTTCTCACATTGGGAGCCAATTTGTTTTCAGCACTTTTATTTCCATGACTGATCAAAACTCGTTCTCATGGCTTTCTGATCCCTCTGCAACAGACATATGGTGCGCAATAAAATCACAGTATCGAATCGCAATACGTATAGAATCATGAGACTCGCAATGCTGATGCATATATCTTATCGTGAGGTTCCTGGCAATTCCCAGCCCAAGTTCATTTTTAAGAGTTTGACGAACGGGGTCCGTGAACGCGATTCCAGATATATTTACCTCTGAATAAACTGCCTTTATTACACCATATCCACATCCAGTAAACTTGTGATTATCAACACTAACCTCATCGTTGTGGCGGCGGACAGCTAGCCTGTATCCCTCGTCATCCAGTTGAGTGAGTGGCAATGTCTTTTTTCGTTCGTACCAATTTTTGGAAAATCCTCGGGTGTAGGACTTTCCGCCTTTAGTAGAAACCTGTTGAATTATTAAATTTGGTCTGGGAGGTCCTAATTGTTTCGTTGCCAATTTATCTTCATTTGTTCGCCGACAAATAGGAACTTCTTTCAAACAATCCACTCTTTTCTCAGTTACGTTCATGGTTACGTAACGTATGACGAAAGCGCGTAAGTGCAAGCCCACAGACACCCATTGAGATTGTATTGAAGGCTCTGAAATTTGAAAAAAATAGATTTTACATGGGAGTCTATGACAGAAGTTCTGGGCGATTTTCAATCTGACTGAAATCGCCCCAAAAGGGGGTGGAGCCATTTGAAGCACGACTTTAGCCTGATTCGACATTTAGTGGCAGTGTGGCACTGTGGCAGATCAGATAGATTACAACACTGATAACTACTGTTGCCGTGATATAATTGATTAGAAAAAAAAATCCCTTCCTTTTCCCGTTTGGCAGTGCGTCGCCCATATCGCCCTATTGAACAGGCCGTCCCTGGACAGATTTTCATGTGAATATTAAAAAATCAGCATAAATAAAATATGCACATGTCCCACCAGAGAAGAATTGAATTGTTCCAGATAAAAGTATGTGGGTGATGAGGTAGTGCACATAAAAATAAAGTTTGAATAAAAAAGACAAGTTAAATGGATTTCTCGCATTTTCAACTCTGATAGTTTTGTCACAAATGTTGCGTTATATAGCGAATGTGCCCACTGGTATTGGTACGTGCGCTCTAGCCAACAGCTAGCAGATATATTATGGACAAAAGAGCGTATTCTTTTAATTTGTCAAATGGCAGCCAAGCATCGATCATCATGTCACCAGAATAAGACCCTCGATATTTATTGGAAAGGAGCATCAAGCTCATCACCTTGCACTTTCACCACCCTGTGAAGTTCATAACTTATTTAATCTGCTGCCTAATAAATTCCA
>NC_140022.1:11774605-11805240 GCF_964263955.1 Coregonus lavaretus | reverse complement strand
AAATAACATATCCCAAAGATTGAGGGAGAACCTTTAGTTTAAACAGCTAGATCTGAACAGGGAGAAACCTTTAGTTTAAACAGCTAGATCTGAACAGGGAGAAACCTTTAGTTTAAACAGCTAGATCTGAACAGGGAGAAACCTTTAGTTTAAACAGCTAGATCTGAACAGGGAGAAACCTTTAGTTTAAACAGCTAGATCTGAACAGGGAGAAACCTTTAGTTTAAACAGCTAGATCTGAACAGGGAGAAACCTTTAGTTTAAACAGCTAGATCTGAACAGGGAGAAACCTTTAGTTTAAACAGCTAGATCTGAACAGGGAGAAACCTTTAGTTTAAACAGCTAGATCTGAACAGGGAGAAACCTTTAGTTTAAACAGCTAGATCTGAACAGGGAGAAACCTTTAGTTTAAACAGCTAGATCTGAACAGGGAGAAACCTTTAGTTTAAACAGCTAGATCTGAACAGGGAGAAACCTTTAGTTTAAACAGCTAGATCTGAACAGGGGTAAATGACAGTAGCAGGCTTAGCTAACAGGTTAGAGAGGAGACGCTCAAGTCTTGTAAGAGTTCAGATAAAGGCTAGAGGGAAGTTCCTAGAGAGAGGCAGTGAAGGTTAGAGGGGAGAGAGAGAGAACAAACTAACAGCTAGGTGACAGGAACCAGAGGACAGACTAGAGTCACCAGTTCACCCTAAGTTCACACACTCACAGCCAGTCTCCTTGTGAAGGCAGCAGAGTGGAGCCAGGTCATTAGTGCTGCTACAGATGGTCCTACTCTTGACAGGGAAGGGTGTGTGTGGGAGAGTGAGTCTGAAGGTGTGTGTGTGCGTTTCTGTGTGGCAGGAGAGGGGGACAGACAGGTAGTGTCCACCCTGCCACTCTTCTCCAGCCAGGCTGTTCATCCTTCCTCTCCCTCATCTTTAACTTATTTTCCACCTTCACTCTGTCTGCTCAATTAAGAGAGGGAACAGCTGCTAGAAGGAGAAATCATGCTGCAGCCTTTTGGGCTGTCAACACGAGGGGAATCAAAGAGAGAGAGAGGGAGGGCGGGAAGGAGAGTGAGAGGTGGAAGAGAGAGAGCCAGGTGAGTGGGAGGTATAAAAAAAGAAGACAGGGGAGGAGGAGAGTGGAACACTATGCCAGATGAAGGCAGCACCTGTTCATTTCATACCCTAGGCTGCAATATGGCAGAGTCCCCTAGGGAGAGACAGAGAGGGGGGAAAGGAGAGACCTTCTCCCTGCCACACATTTCACAGTGTTGTTCACAGTACTCTAGATTCCTCCACTCTGTCTAAACTCCATCGATGTCAATAAACAAGAGAGAGAGCGAGAGAGAGAGAGCGGAAAGAGAGTACTGGTACACAATAGTTTCTGCACAGTGGTTACTTTAGAAACTAAGTTTCACTTTTCTTATCTCAACTGCTAACACCTCCATTGTTTGCACTAATAGGGATGTCACGTCAACTGAATCAGAGTCAACTGAACCACAGTCAACTGAAACAGAGTCAACTGAACCACAGTCAACTGAACCAGAGTCAACTGAACCACAGTCAACTGAACCACAGTCAACTGAACCAGAGTCAACTGAATCAGAGTCAACTGAACCACAGTCAACTGAACCACAGTCAACTGAACCAGAGTCAACAACAACACACAGGTGCAAGTCTCCCCATTTCCCCTCGAGTCTCCCCTAATTCCCCCTACAGTCTCCCCCATTCCCCCCTCCAGTTTCCCCATACCCCCTCCAGTCTCCCCCCTCCCCCTCAAGTCTTATCCATTCCCTCTCCAGTCTCCCCCATACCCTCTCCAGTCTCCCCCATTCCCCCTCCAGTCTCCACCTCTCTCCCTCTCCTCCACTCATCTGAGAACGGAACGCTCCATGTCCCTTCCTGTTAGACAGCCCACTGCTAACAGCTCTATTCATTAGATAGGATGAGGGTTAGAGACCGCCAGGAAGTGAAGAATCATGGGAAATCAAACTAAATGAGTGGGGCAAACGAAGCTAATTCATTCCCTCTTTGTAATGAATAAAACATGGGATGTGTGTTAGGCGTTGCTAATACAGTGGACACACCACATTACACAGTGCTGGGCCCTGCTGGTGACTTAGAGTCTGTCTGTGTGATCAGATCCAGGTGTTATTGTATATTTTCATAATGACTATATGTGCACATCTTATGTATACCAGAATATTAGAGGTACACAAGTTGTTTTGAAGTACACGACCAGTCAAAAGTTTGGACACACCTACTCATTCAAGGGTTTTTCTTTATCTTTACTATTTTTTACATTGTAGAATAATAGTGAAGACATCAAAATTATGAATTAACACATATGGAATCATGTAGTAACCAAAAAAAGTGTTAAACAAATCAAAGTATATTTTATATTTGAGAATCTTCAAATAGCCACCCATTGCCTTGATGACAGCTTTGCACACTCTTGGCATTCTCTCAACCAGCTTCACCTGGAATGCTTTTCCAACAGTCTTGAAGGAGTTCCCACATATGCTGAGCACTTCTTGGCTGCTTTTCTTTCACTCTGCGGTCTGACTCATCCCAAACCATCTCCATTGGGTTGAGGTCGGGGGATTGTGGAGGCCAGGTAATCTGATGCAGCACTCCATCACTCTCCTTCTTGGTAAAATAGCCTGTACACAGCCTGGAGGTGTGTTGGGTCATTGTCCTGTTGAAAAACAAATAATCGTCCCACTAAGCCCAAACCAGATGGGATGGCGTATCGCTGTAGAATGCTGTGGTAGCCATGTTGGTTAACTGTGCCTTGAATTCTAAATAAATCAGACAGTGTCACCAGCAAAGCACCCCCACACCATAACACCTCCTCCTCCATGCTTTACAGTGGGAAATACACATGCGGAGATCATCCGTTCACCCACACCGCATCTCACAAAGACACGGCGGTTGGAACCAAAAATCTCAAATTTTGACTCCAGACCAAAGGACCAATTTCCACTGGTCTAATGTATATTGCTCGTGTTTCTTGGCCCAAGCAGGTCTCTTCTTCTTATTGGTGTCCTTTAGTAGTGGTTTCTTTGCAGCAATTCGACCATGAAGGCCTGATTCACACAGTCCCCTCTGAACAGTTGATGTTGAGATGTGTCTGTTACTTAAACTCTGTGAAGCATTTATTTGGGCTGCAATTTCTGAGGGTGGCAACTCTAATTAACTTATCCTCTGCAGCAGAGTTAACTCTGGGTCTTCCATTCCTGTGGAGGTCCTCATGAGAGCCAGTTTCATCATAGCGCTTGATGGTTTTTGCGACTGCACTTGAAGAAACGTTCAATGTTCTTGAAATGTTACGGATTGACTGACCTTCATGTTTTAAAGTAATAATGGACTGTCGTTTCTCTTTGCTTATTTGAGCTATTCTTGCCATAATATGGACTTGGTCTTTTACCAAATAGGGCTATCTTCTGTATACCCCCATACCTTGTCACAACAAAACTGATTGGCTCAAATGCATTCAGAAGGAAAGAAATTCCACAAATTAACTTTTAAGAAGGCACACCTGTTAATTGAAATGCATTCCAGGTGACTACCTCATGAAGCTGTTTGAGAGAATGCCAAGAATGTGCAAAGCTGTCATCAAGGCAAAGGGTGGCTATTTGAAGAATCTCAAATATAAAATATATTTTGATTTGTTTAACACTTTTTTGGTTACTACATGATTCCATTTGTGTGTTTTCATAGTTTTGATGTCTTCACTATTATTCTACAATGTACAAAATAGTAAAAATAAAGAAAAACCCTGGAATGAGTAGGTATGTCCAAACTTTTGACTGGTACTGTAGGTCACTCTAATTATATGCACGGCTACGGTGCGTCCCACGCATAATGGTAAAGTGGGTGGGTGTTTGAGTTTTTAACGTAATCTTCCCTTACTGCTGTCTAGGTTCAAACCCGGCCTGATTGTACATATTAATTTAATTATTGATGTACCTACCTCACTGATTATTTAATATGCATAAAGTGTTGCTTTTTGTACAGCCATGTGTTGTATAGCATACAAACCCACGAATTACTATGTGGGGTGAAATGTGGATATATTTGGGGATGGGATCACGCAGTCTGCTTGACCTGACGAAGATCCGTGTTGGATCGAAACGTTGTCATTAAAGGTAGTAATTGGGGGAAAATTCAGTGTGAGGGACTTTCTGTTCATTTCAATTATACTTCCTTAGCCCAGCACCTAGGTGTTTTAAGGATGTGCGTATGACATCCTTGAAATGTTACGGATTGACTGACCTTCATGTTTTAAAGTAATAATGGACTGTCGTTTCTCTTTGCTTATTTGAGCTATTCTTGCCATAATATGGACTTGGTCTTTTACCAAATAGGGCTATCTTCTGTATACCCCCATACCTTGTCACAACAAAACTGATTGGCTCAAATGCATTCAGAAGGAAAGAAATTCCACAAATTAACTTTTAAGAAGGCACACCTGTTAATTGAAATGCATTCCAGGTGACTACCTCATGAAGCTGTTTGAGAGAATGCCAAGAATGTGCAAAGCTGTCATCAAGGCAAAGGGTGGCTATTTGAAGAATCTCAAATATAAAATATATTTTGATTTGTTTAACACTTTTTTGGTTACTACATGATTCCATTTGTGTGTTTTCATAGTTTTGATGTCTTCACTATTATTCTACAATGTACAAAATAGTAAAAATAAAGAAAAACCCTGGAATGAGTAGGTATGTCCAAACTTTTGACTGGTACTGTAGGTCACTCTAATTATATGCACGGCTACGGTGCGTCCCACGCATAATGGTAAAGTGGGTGGGTGTTTGAGTTTTTAATGTAATCTTCCCTTACTGCTGTCTAGGTTCAAACCCGGCCTGATTGTACATATTAATTTAATTATTGATGTACCTACCTCACTGATTATTTAATATGCATAAAGTGTTGCTTTTTGTAAAGCCATGTGTTGTATAGCATACAAACCCACGAATGACTATGTGGGGTGAAATGTGGATATATTTGGGGATGGGATCACGCAGTCTGCTTGACCTGACGAAGATCCGTGTTGGATCGAAACGTTGTCATTAAAGGTAGTAATTGGGGGAAAATTCAGTGTGAGGGACTTTCTGTTCATTTCAATTATACTTCCTTAGCCCAGCACCTAGGTGTTTTAAGGATGTGCGTATGACCACAAACTGTTTTACACAGCTAAGTGCTAACAGTTCTGTTCATTACATAGAATGAGGTTTAGAGACCGCCAGGAAGTGAAGAATCATGGGAAATCAAACTAAATGAGTGGGGCAAATGAAGCTAATGCATTCTCCCTTCATAATGAATAAAACATGAGATGTCTGTGTGTGTGTGTTAGGCGTTGCTAATAGACTGGACACACCACATTACACAGTGCTGGCCTCTGCTGGTGACTGTTAGAGTGTCTGTCTGTGTGATCGGCTCCACCAGATGCTGCTGATGGCATGTGGAGACAGACCAGAGTGGGTTCTCAACTACTGTTGGGGAATTAGGCTAATATAGCTGGAAAACCACCTTAAATGCATGCGACATCTCCTCTGTGAAAGATAGCATAATTTATCTACTCTAAATAAGGTGCCATGCATATCTCAATTGAGTTTTGAGGGTGGACACCATAGACTTATTGAGGTATGAATCAGTCTCTGATTGTAGGGTAAGTCGCTCTGGATAAGAGTGTCTGCTAAATGACGTAAATGTAAATGTAAATGTAGGGTAAGGACAAAAAACAGCATTACACTGCATCCCTCTAGCGTTTACACTGCATCCCCCCAGCAAAAGATAGGAGTTGTACACCCCTCGTTACACATCAGTGCAGTCTTTCTTACATCAATGTCCCCCTGAGTGAAGGTCTCAGGGTCCTCTCCCATCATGTTGGCTAGATGTCTCTTCCCGATGTTGAACTCCTCCACCTGCTTCTTGATGAACTCCTCTGAGAACTTCTCTGGGCCTGCTGCAGCCAGGTTCTTCCTGTGGAGCACAGAGCTCACACATAGCTGTCTGGACAGCACCTGGGGTGGGGGAGAGAGGAGGTTCTTATGTTAGGATACATACTGTAGTATAGAACTGGTGCTTTTATAACCCTGGGCCTTGGTTTTGACAGGGATAGATTAATGTCAGTTATCTTGGCTAATAGACAATCTCTGCAGGTGGCTCTGGTATTTTAGGTGCATTAAATTAGTCTGAAAGGGTGCGATTTGGCATTGACAAATAGACCAACTGATGTGCATTTGACAGCAAGGTATCCACTAGTACATGGGACTCACATTGGGCTAACATAGTATAGCTAGCGAGCTAGCTATATAAACAAGTTCTGGAGGCTTAGCTAACTAACGTTCTACTAAACCAAAATATTGCGACTTGTATGACCACTATGTTCATGTAGCTAGCTATGTCCATTATGGCATGCATGTTGAGACAAGAAGAACAATATCTAGAACGTCAACTAGCTGACTGTCTAACTTCAATGACAGTTTACATGTGAGCCAGCTGACAAGGCAGTGCATTGCTGCTAGCGCTTAGCTAATTCAAGGACGACTCAGCCCTTCTCTGCAGTGCAACTCGTGCAGCCCCGTTGTCATTAACGTGAAAAAGTGAAAACATGCCGAATGAAACTCTTGGCTTTACCTGACGTGTTAAATTTGACGAGACTGTGTTAAAATTGTAGCAGCAATTGCCGCATTTCCAGAGAAAAGATCCCACGGTTCTCCCATTGGAGGCCGCCATGTTTGCTGAACGACGCTCTCGTGAAAACAGGAAGTACGTCGATAGCAAATGTATTTGCGTTTGTGTTACAATGTAACTGTTACAATGTCACTACATTTCATTTCTGACAGTATATCTGTCCAGATTCGGATACAAAGTATTTGATTATACAAAACAATAACCATATTTGATAAATCCATAGAATAACTGTAAAAAATGTATAGGTTGTTCAGTCCCTTTGTTGTATTCTACAATTAGTTGAAAGGATAGGTATTATACCAAATATGTGATTTTATTATTATTCATAATTAAGCAATATGCGGGAAGGAATCATAATTTTGGTCAACGTTTCCTGTGGGACCCTAATTAGTAGGGAACATTTAAAATGGTATGAAATCACCCAACCCTACTACATCTGTTCAGATGAGCCACAACAATTAATCCAAGCTGAAAGCTATAGTAAAGAGCAGACACTCTGAGCTATCTAACCACATAGACTGTAGAACGATTTGTTGACATGGTGAGGGATTTTTTTGTTGTTAAATAGCATACAGCTCTACAACTATAAAACTGTACAACTATAAAACTATGCAAACCACCATACAACTTTACAACCATACAACTAAACAACTATAAAACTATACAAACAACTGTACAACTATACAGAAGTATACTATAATACAAATCTTCACTATGCTTTAGCTGTAACAGAAGTGTTGGACACTTGCACACTCCCCGTCATTGATTTAAAACCATATAGGATTGTTGTAGGCATTGGCTGGAGAGAGTTTCCACCATTGGTAGTTTCCAAATGTTAAAATACTGAACTTTTCCTTTAAGAAACTCTTCCACTGCAGTATCCTGGTATTGTGTAAGTTCCTCCGAAATGGGAAGGAAGTAAACAGAGTAAAACACGATTTGTTGCACAGGATCTATTATGAGACCACAGAATATAATATCATCTTCAATACGGAGATGAGTACATAAAGTAAATATTTCAGAAAGGAATCCACACGACAGGGCAGAGTGAGTGGATGGAGTAAGGGTTATAGAGTGTAAGTGAGAGTAGTAACGCCTGGACTGAGTAAGAGAACATTGACTTAATGTTATTTGTGTCAGTCTAACGTCTTCAAAGAGGAAGTGGATCAGTACAGACTCTGTTAAAAGGAGGTAGTGCTTCTGACATTGTTTTTCTTTAAATTGACTTTTTATCTAACAAGTTTATTAGCTCTATATGAAGTGTTTGTGTAGTTAATTAACTTGTACTTGGCAGAGAGGAAGGGTTTATGGATGGACATGATGAGGAAATGGGTTGTGAACTGTGAGTATATTTGGGTATGTGTACACTTTAATTCTGTTTGATGTACATCATATTCCCCAACATTCTTCTCTCTGTTAGAACATGTTTAGGCTTACAGTGGTGATACAATGTTGGGGACCAACTGGTTCCTACAGGGAGGAGGTGGATCAGTGAAGCACTTTGTACCTCGACTCTCCCTTCAGTTCACCAGACAGCAGGATGGAGAGCAGAGCTCAACACAGAGGGGAGAAATCGATTACTACTGATCACTACTGTAAGTTGCTGGGTCGTGTGTGTAATATGATAGTGATATATTCAAAGTGTTGTTTTTCACTTAGCCAGGAATGCCAGTTATAGACACTTTATAGCTTGAGTCGCAACAAAATACCAATCCTGGTCCTGGAAAGCTAGGTGTGCAGGCTTTAGTTCCAGCCCAGTACTAATACACCTGACCAGCTACAACAGTGAGACTGTAATGTTTTTCCCCAGTAGAGAGCTTGGCTTGGATGCATTCGACTTTTAAGAATGCTACGTGACTACCATGGCAGATGAGTCATGTGTATCTAAAGTCTATTACAGATCATTTCCTCATGTCTTATCCTCAGTGATCCAAAATGGCTCCTGTTCCTGAGCTACTGCTGGCCACTCTGGAGGACCTGCTCGAAGCAGATCTGAGGATGTTTAAATGGCGCCTGACCAAGGACGTGCTGGAAGGCTTTCCTCACATCCCAGTGAGCCAACTGGAGAATGCTGACAGACTGGACACTATAAAGAAGATGGTGGAGACCTACGGTCCTGAGGGAGCTGTGAAGATCTCACTGAAAATCCTGAGGAAGATGAAGCAGAACCAACTGGCTGAAACGTTAAAGAACGAGTACAATGAGGGTGAGACAACAGAACCAGCAGGTTAGACAATTATACAACGTTTAAGATTATTGTTATTTTTGCATAACAAGGAGTGATACATGGCAAGCTGCAGAAAATCCCAGACAAAGTTGATGTACTAAAATAGCTTTCTGTTTCTATCTCCCTCTCTTTCTCTCTCTTTCTCTCGCTCTCTCGCTCTCTCTTTCGCTTTCTCTCTCTCGCTGTCTGTCTGTCTCTCTCGTTCTCTCCCTCTCAGCCCAGAGTGCTCCAGTGGTTTTAGAAGTCAGAGGTAAGCCGTATGAATCAACGCAACAGCACCCAGCGGGCAGAATTTGAATCGTGCATATGCCGCGTTCACATAGTATCGGAGTTATCGGAAATTCCTAGTTCCGACTGGGAAGTTTCACTTGGACGACCCTCCCAGTCGGTATTACAAGTGGGAAACTCAGAGAAAAGGTTGTTGCTTGAGTTGCCGGGTTGTGACGTTTCACCACTGACCTTTGACCTTTTCAGACAAAAGATGACAACAAATCTGTTTTTGACAATTACAACCTTATCAAATGGAGAATGTTTGACCATATTGTCAATGTTAAACCTCTTAAGGATCGTACCCTTTTTTTCAATTTTTTGCCTAAAATGACATACCCAAATCTAACTGCCTGTAGCTGAGGACCTGAAGCAAGGATATGCATATTCTTGGTACCATTTGAAAGGAAACATTTAGAAGTTTGTGGAAATGAGAAATTAATGTAGGAGAATATAACACGTTAGATATTTTGTTTTGCATCATCTTTGAAATGCAAGAGAAATTGCACGTCTCCTGAGTGGCGCAGTGGTCTAAGGCGCCGCATCGCAGTGCTAACTGTGCCACTAGAGATCCTGGTTCGAATCCAGGCTCTTTTGCAGCCGGCCGCGACCGGGAGACTCATGGGCGGCGCACAATTGGCCCAGCGTCGTCCAGGGTAGGGGAGGGAATGGCCGGCAGGGATGTAGCTCAGTTGATAGAGCATGGCGTTTGCAACGCCAGGGTTGTGGGTTCGATTCCCACGGGGGGCCAGTATAAAAAAATTAAAAAAAAAAATTTTATTCACTAACTGTAAGTCGCTCTGGATAAGAGCGTCTGCTAAATGACTAAAATGTAAATGTAAATGCCAGACAGTGATGTAGGAATCTAGGTGTCATTTAGATTTTGTCCAGAAGATGGCAGCATTGTGTGTGCAAAGTTTCAGACTGATCCAGTGAAGAATTACATTACTACACAATACTTTGTATCAAGTCTGCCAGGAATTTTCCCAAATTTCCCGAATTGGTGACAGCAGGGGGTCAAACTGTAGAACCCAGTTCGTACATTTGAATATAAAAATTGATTTTATCAAACAAAACTATGCTACATTTTCTCTCTGGGATCCTCAGGATGACAAATCAGAGCAAGATTACTGAATGTAAGTACATTATTTACCTTCAGAGGTGAATGTATCAAACCAGTTGCCATGACAAAAGTGTTTTGTTGTTGTGCACTATCCTCAAACAATAGCATGTTTTTTGTTGTTGTTGTTGCTGTAATAGTGACTGTAAATTAGACACTGCAGTTAGATGAACAAGAATTTAAGCTTTCTGCCCATATAAGACATGTCTATGTCCTGGAAAGTTGGCGTTGTTTACAAATCGCATATTGAGTAGCAACCGTCCCGATATAGGGACACCGATCCCGTTAGAGGTTAAGCAAGCTTACTAACTTTATTATTAGCAATGTTAGCTAGCTTATCAAGCTAGCTAAAATCGTATTGGTTGAAGAATTGTTCCGACCAAAAAGTACATGAATGAAACAGTCGTATTTCCGACATCACAACTAGGGAAAGGAAGTTCCGACGAGCAGGTGAACGCGGTAATAGCAGTAGGATAATGTTTTGAGTTGGAGGTGCTGACCGAGGGGTGGGGGGAGCTTTAATAAATGCAATTCATGCAATTCTACATCGTTTTACATGACTATACATGAAATCACAGGCTACACTCTGACACTGACAAACTGAGATCAATAACAATGGCCTTTTCTTGATTGCAACCAATAGCCACATTTAAAAAAAGAAGCTATTGCTCCTTGGTGGCTAGATTATGCTCTCTCGTGTAGGCTAGTATTTTGTTGATTTATTTCTGTACAGGCATAATTATATACATTTGCCAAATGTATTTAAATGTATTAGCGGCAGCACCTCCAGCATCCCTAATTCCCATGGCTATGGACAGGTGACTTCATTATGGTGTCATATTCTGGTAGTAAACTGGTTCTGGTTGAGAAGGCCAGAGAAGATACAGTGCTTTCGGAAAGTATTCAGACCTCTTGACCTTGTCCACATTTTGTTACGCTACAGCCTTATTCTAAATAGGATTAAATAGTTTTTTCCCCTCATCGATTTACACACAACACCCCGTAATGATAAAGTAAAAACTGGTTTTTAGAACTGTTTGCATATGTATTAAAAATAAAAAGCTGATATCACATTTACATACACTACCAGTCAAAAGTTTGGACACACCTACTCATTCAAGGGTTTTTCTTTATTTTTATTATTTTGTACATTGTAGAATAATATTGAAGACATCATAATTATGATTATATTATATTTTATATTTGAGATTCTTCAAATAGCCACCCTTTGCCTTTATGACAGCTTTGCACACTCTTGGCATTCTCTCAACCAGCGTCATGAGGTAGTCACCTGGAATGTATTTCAATTAACAGGTGTGCCTTCTTAAAAGTTAATTTGTTGAATTGCTTTCCTTCCTAATGCGTTTGAGCCAATCAGTTGTGTTGTGACAAGGTAGGGGGGGTATACAGAAGATAGCCCTATTTGGTAAAAGACCAAGTCCATATTATGTCAAGAACAGCTCAAATAAGCAAAGAGAAACGACAGTCCATCATTACTTTTAAGACATGAAGGTCAGTCAATCCGGAAAATGTCAAGAACTTTGAACGTTTCTTCAAGTGCAGTCGCAAAAACCATCAAGCGCTATGATGAAACTGGCTCTCATGAGGACCGCCACAGGAATGGAAGACACAGAACTCTGCTGCAGAGGATGTTCATTAGAGTTACCAGCCTCAGAAATTGCAGCCCAAATAAATGCTTCACAGAGTTCAAGTCACAGACACATCTCAACATCAACTGTTCAGAGGGGACTGTGTGAATCAGGACTTCATGGTCAAATTGCTGCAAAGAAACCACTACTAAAGGACACCAATAATAAGAAGAGACCTGCTTTGGCCAAGAAACACGAGCAATGGACATTAGACCGGTGGAAATTTGTCCTTTGGTCTGGAGTCTAAATTTGAGATTTTTGGTTCCAACTGCCGTGTCTTTGTGAGACGCAGTGTGGGTGAACAGATGATCTCCGCATGTGTAGTTCCCACCGTAAAGCATGGAGGAGGTGGTGTTATGGTGTGGGGGTGCTTTGCTGGTGACATTGTCTGTGATTTATTTAGAATTCAAGGCACAGTTAACCAGCATGGCTACCACAGCAATCTGCAGTGATACGCCATCCCATCTGGTTTGGGCTTAGTGGGACTATCATTTGTTTTTCAACAGGACAATGACCCAACAAACCTCCAGGCTGTGTAAGGGCTATTTTACCAAGAAGAGAGTGATGGAGTGCTTTATCAGATGACCTGGCCTCCACAATCCCCTGACCTCAACCCAATTGAGATGGTTTGGGATGAGTCGGCTGGCAGAGTGAAGGAAACGCAGCCAACAAGTGCTCAGCATATGTAGGAACTCCTTCAAGACTGTTGGAAGCATTCCAGGTGAAGCTGGTTGAGAGAATGCCAAGAGTGTGCAAAGCTGTCATAAAGGCAAAGGGTGGCTATTTGAAGAATCTCAAATATAAAATATATTTTGATTTGTTTAACACTTTTTTGGTTACTACATTATTCCATATGTGTTATTTCATAGTTTTGATGTCTACACTATTATTCTACAATGTAGAAAATAGTACAAATAAAGAAAAACCCTTGAATGAGTAGGTGTGTCCAAACTTTTGACTGGTACTGTAAGTATTCAGACCCTTTACTCAGTACTTTTGTTCAAGCACCTTTGGCAGCGATTACTGCCTCGACTCTTCTTGGGTATGACGCTACAAGCTTGGCACACCTGTATTTGGGGAGTTTCTCCCATTCTTCTCTGCAGATCCTCTCAAGCTCTGTGAGGTTGGATGGGGAGCCTCGCTGCACAGATATTTTCAGGTCTCTCCAGAGATGTTAGATCGGGTTCTAGTCCAGGTTCTGGCTGGGCCCCTCAAGGACATTCAGAGACTTGTCCCGAAGCCACTCCTGCATTATCTTGGCTGTGTGCTTAGGGTCATTGTCCTGTTGGAAGGTGAACCTTCGCCCCCAGTCTAGGGTCCTGAGTGCTCTGGAGCAGGTTTTCATCAAGGATCTCTCTGTACTTTGCTCCGTTCATCTTTCCCTATATCCTGACTAGTCTCCCAGTCGCTGCTGCTGAAAAACATCCCCACAGCATGATGCTGCAACCACCATGCTTCACCGTAGGGATGGTGCCAGGTTTCCTCCAGACGTGACGCTTGGCATTCAGGCCATAGAGTTCAATCTTGGTTTCATCAGACCCAGAAAATCTTGTTTCTCATGGTCTGAGAGTCCTTTTGGTGCCTTTTGGCAAACTCCAAGCGGGCTGTCATATGCCTTTTACTGAGGAGTGGCTTCCGTCTGGCCACTTTACCATAAAGGCCTGATTGGTGGAATGCTGCAGATATGGTTGTCCTTCTGGAAGGTCCTCCCATCTCCACAGAGGAACTCAGGAGCTCTGTCAGAGTGACCATCGGGTTCGTGGTCACCGCCCTGAACAAGGCCCTTTTCCCCCGATTGCTCAGTTTGGCCGGGCATCCAGCTCTAGGAAGAGTTTTGGTGGTTCCAAACTTCTTCCATTTAAGAATGATGGAGGCCACTGTGTTCTTGGGGACCTTCAAAGCTGCAGAAATGTTTCAGTACCCTTCCCCAGATCTGTGCCTCGACACAATCCTGTCTCGGAGCTCTACGGACAATTCCTTTGTCCTCATGGCTTGGTTTTTGCTCTGACATGCACTGTCAACTGTGGGACCTTATATAGACAGATGTGTGCCTTGCTCAATTTTGAGTCTCATAGCAAAGGGCCTGAATACTTATGTAAGTAAGGTTGTTATGTGTTTTATTTTTTATAAATTTGCAAACATTTCTAAAAACCTGTTTTCACTTTGTCATTATGGGGTATTGTGTGTAGATTGATGAGGAACATTTTTAATTTAATCAATTTTATAATAAGGCTGTAACGTAACAAAATGTGGAAAAAGGGAAGGGGTCTGAATACTTTCGAATGCACTGTATACCAGATATAACCAGGTAACAACCAGATAACAACCAGGTAAAGACGTTTTCTTTCATGACGACATCGAGACATCGTGTGAAATACGTCATATTTTGGTTGTTATCTGGTGAGTTAACCAGATCATTTATCGTTGCTAAAAAGACGTTTGACAAAAGAACCTGACCAAAACACGTCATAATGACGTCAGTACACACACAAACACATACAGTTATCATGGCAGTAATATAAAGAGTAAACTCACTGGATCCTTGTTTTTTCTTGCAGTCCAAGACAAACTGAAATCCTACCTTAAGAAGAAGTACGGCTGTATATATGAGGGGACATCAAAAGAAGGTGATTTCATCTACCTAGACCAGATCTACACTGAGCTCCATGTGATCGAGGGGGCCTGGGGAGGGGTCAGAGATGAGCATGAGGTCATACATCTGGAATCCAGAACACCAGCCACAGGAGAGACCACTATTGAAGCCAACAACATTTTCAAACCCCGACCTGATCAAAAGAAGCCAATCAGAACAGGGCTTACACTGGGCATCGCTGGCGTGGGAAAGACTGTCTCTGTTCAGAAGTTTATTCACGACTGGGCAGAAGGAAAGGAGAACCAAGACATTGATTTCATCTTTCCACTTCCTTTTCGCCAAATTAATTCTAATATAGGGGAAAAGGACTGCAGTCTGATTGAACTGCTTCATCAATTCTTCACTTTCATGGAACCAGTAAAGACACTGGGGGAAGGTTCTAAAGTTCTATTCATCTTTGATGGTCTGGATGAGAGTCGATTTCCTCTGAACTTCAACAATAAGGTTCTGACAGACGACACAAAGCCAGCCTCGCTGGACAAACTTATCACAAACCTCATCACAGGAGAGCTCCTCCCCTCTGCTCTCATCTGGATAACCTCCCGACCTGCTGCAGCCAATCAGATCCCTCGTCAACACATCCACCAGTGGACAGAGGTACAAGGCTTCAATGACCCACAGAAAGAGGAGTACTTCAGGAAGAAAATTAGTGATGAGAACCTGGCCAGCAGAATCATCAACCATGTCAAGTCATCAAGGAGCCTCCACATCATGTGCCACATACCAGTGTTCTGTTGGATTTTAGCCACTGTTCTAGAGAAACTGTTGGGTGAAACAGGGAGTGGAGAGTTGCCCAAAACCCTGACTGAGACGTACTTACACTTCCTGATCTTTCAGACAGACAGGATGAGAGCAAAAGCGAATTTCGTAGGAAGTGACAACATAGTCCTCAAACTTGGAGAGCTGGCATTCCGTCAGCTGGAGAAGGGATATCTGATCTTCTATGAGAAAGACCTGATAGAGTGTGGCATTGGTGTCAGAAAAGCATCCGTGTACTCAGGTTTGTGCACCGAGATCTTTAAGGTGGAGGGGAGGACAAGTCAGAAGACAGTGTTCAGCTTTGTGCATCTGAGCATCCAGGAATGTCTTGCTGCTGTTTATGTGTTTCTCACATTCATAAACCGCAGTAAAAACCCACTGGTCCAACAGAACTCATTTTTGTGGAAATTGCGGAAACACCAACCTATGATGAACTTACACAAGAGTGCAGTGGACAAGGCCCTAAAGAGTAAGAATGGACACCTGGACCTGTTCCTCCGTTTCCTTCTGGGCCTCTCAATGGAGTCCAATCAGACTCTCCTACAAGGCCTACTGACACAGACAGGAAGCAGCTCACAGACCAATGAGGAAATAGTCGAGTACATCAAGATGAAGATCAGGAAGAATCCCTCTCCGGAGAGATGCATCAATCTGTTTCACTGTTTGAGTGAGCTGAATGACCATTCTCTAGTGAAGGAGATCCAAAGCTACCTGAGCTCAGGAAGTCTCTCAGGAGCCAAACTGTCACCTGCACTGTTTTCAGCTCTGGTGTTTGTGTTGCTGTCTTCAGAAGAGGAGCTGGATGTGTTTGACCTGAAGAAATACTTTAGATCAGAGGAGTGTCTTCTGAGGATGCTGCCAGTAGTCAAAGCCTCCAGAACAGCTCTGTGAGTACATTGAAGAGACAGAACATGTAAATGTTAGGACATTTTAAATACTGATCATCAGGAAGAAATATTTCAATTAATATTTTTTTTTGTATACTGCTATTCTACTTCTCAAATAACATGCTGGATAACCTCAAATTATCTATTTTAAACATCTCATTTAAAATGTAGGCTGAATCAATGTAACCTCTCAAAACGATGCTGCAAAGCGCTGGGCACAGCCCTCATCTCCTCACACTTGAAAGAGCTGGACCTGAGTGGCAATGACCTGCAGGATTTAGGAGTGAAGCTGCTCTCTGCTGGACTGCAGAGTCCACAATGTAAACTGGAGACACTGAAGTGAATATTCTTGTACTTGTTCAACAAGTAATAATTGTTCATTAGATCCACATGTGTTTAGAGGCCAATTTCAGTTTAGTTAACTTTCCGTTTCAATACTGCAAAACAAAACAAAAGTAATGTAAAACAAACATTTTAAATCTACATAATGTTTGTATCCAATAATTAATTTAGCTATTATTTTTTAGCAATATTGTAGCCATGCTGATAGGAATATAACTATTTAGCAATACTTTTGTTTTCCTCATTGTTTGTGAGCAACATGGTTTAGAAGTGTCTGAAATAGTTTAGTACTATGTACAGTACCATATCATAATCCAAAAGTCAATGTGAACATCACCTTTTAGACACTAGTTTAATCCATATCAAGTTTGAGAGAAGAAGCAAAATGCATCTGTCATTTTTGATATTCATGTGAAATCATGATGCAGGCTGTCAGGCTGTCAGGTGACAGAGGAAGGATGTGCTGCTCTGGCTTCAGCTCTGAGGTCAAACCCCTCCCACCTGAGAGAGCTGGACCTGAGCTACAATGACCCAAGAGAGTCAGGAGTGAAGCTGCTCTATGCTGGGCTGGAGGATCCACACTGTAAACTGGAGAAACTCAAGTATGTAGAGGTTTCGGATCAATCAGTACTCAGTGTAACATATACAGTGGGGTAAAAAAAGTATTTAGTCAGCCACCAATTGTGCATGTTCTCCCACTTAAAAAGATGAGAGAGGCCTGTAATTTTCATCATAGGTACACGTCAACTATGACAGACAAATTGAGAAAAGAAAATCCAGAAAATCACATTGTAGGATTTTTAATGAATTTATTTGCAAATTATAGTGGAAAATAAGTATTTGGTCACCTACAAACAAGCAAGATTTCTGGCTCTCACAGACCTGTAACTTCTTCTTTAAGAGGCTCCTCTGTCCCCCACTCGTTACCCGTATTAATGGCACCTGTTTGAACTTGTTATCAGTATAAAAGACACCTGTCCACAACCTCAAACAGTCACACTCCAAACTCCACTATGGCCAAGACCAAAGAGCTGTCAAAGGACACCAGAAACAAAATTGTAAACCTGCACCAGGCTGGGAAGACTGAATCTGCAATAGGTAAGCAGCTTGGTTTGAAGAAATCAACTGTGGGAGCAATTATTAGGAAATGGAAGACATACAAGACCACTGATAATCTCCCTCGATCTGGGGCTCCACGCAAGATCTCACCCCATGGGGTCAAAATGATCACAAGAACGGTGAGCAAAAATCCCAGAACCACACGGGGGGACCTAGTGAATGACCTGCAGAGAGCTGGGACCAAAGTAACAAAGCCTACCATCAGTAACACACTACGCCACCAGGAACTCAAATCCTGCAGTGCAAGACGTGTCCCCCTGCTTAAGCCAGTACATGTCCAGGCCCGTCTGAAGTTTGCTAGAGTGCATTTGGATGATCCAGAAGAGGATTGGGAGAATGTCATATGGTCAGATGAAACCAAAATATAACTTTTTGGTAAAAACTCAACTCGTCGTGTTTGGAGGACAAAGAATGCTGAGTTGCATCCAAAGAACACCATACCTACTGTGAAGCATGTGGGTGGAAACATCATGCTTTGGGGCTGTTTTTCTGCAAAGGGACCAGGACGACTGATCCGTGTAAAGGAAAGAATGAATGGGGCCATGTATCGTGAGATTTTGAGTGAAAACCTCCTTCCATCAGCAAGGGCATTGAAGATGAAACGTGGCTGGGTCTTTCAGCATGACAATGATCCCAAACACACCGCCCGGGCAACGAAGGAGTGGCTTCGTAAAAAGCATTTCAAGGTCCTGGAGTGGCCTAGCCAGTCTCCAGATCTCAACCCCATAGAACATCTTTGGAGGGAGTTGAAAGTCCGTGTTGCCCAGCGACAGCCCCAAAACATCACTGCTCTAGAGGAGATCTGCATGGAGGAATGGGCCAAAATACCAGCAACAGTGTGTGAAAACCTTGTGAAGACTTACAGAAAACGTTTGACCTGTGTCATTGCCAACAAAGGGTATATAACAAAGTATTGAGAAACTTTTGTTATTGACCAAATACTTATTTTCCACCATAATTTGCAAATAAATTCAATAAAAATCCTACAATGTGATTTTCTGGGAAAAAAAATCTCATTTTGTCTGTCATAGTTGACGTGTACCTATGATGAAAATTACAGGCCTCTCTCATCTTTTTAAGTGGGAGAACTTGCACAATTGGTGGCTGACTAAATACTTTTTTTCCCCACTGTATATACTGTAGTTCTTGTGTTTGTTTTGGTAACCAAATACTATTTGATCTGGTATAACAGACTAATCACTGATTCCCCAGTATTTATTCTTCCTCTTAGTGTGTCTACAGTAAAGTGTGTGTGTGTGAGAGCGACTAAATGACTGTCTGCTCCTCTGTTTTTCCTACAGTGTGGCCCATGGTAGAGGGTGCAGGTTGAAATCAGGGCCCCAAAAATGTGAGTTATTTTTTTGAACGCATGGACATAGACTGTGTGTGTGTGTCGGACCTGGGTTGGAATGGACATGGACATACAGTGGCTTGCGAAAGTATTCAACCCCCTTGGCATTCTTCCTATTTTGTTGCCTTACAACCTGGAGCCACCTTTTGCAGCAATTACAGCTGCAGGTCTCTTGGGGTATGTCTCTATAAGCTTGGCACATCTAGCCACTGAGGTTTTTGCCCATTCTTCAAGGCAAAACTGCTCCAGCTCCTTCAAGTTGGATGGGTTCCGCTGGTGTACAGCAATCTTTAAGTCAAACCACAGATTCTCAATTGGATTGAGGTCTGGGCTTTGACTAGGCCATTCCAAGACATTTAAATGTTTCCCCTTAAACCACTCAAGTGTTGCTTTAGCAGTATGCTTAGGGTCATTGTCCTGCTGGAAGGTGAACCTCCATCCCAGTCTCAAATCTCTGGAAGACTGAAACAGGTTTCCCTCAATAATTTCCCTGTATTTAGCGCCATCCATCATTCCTTCAATTCTGACCAGTTTCCCAGTCCCTGCCGATGAAAAACATCCCCACAGCATGATGCTGCCACCACCATGCTTCACTGTGGGGATGGTGTTCTCGGGGTGATGAGAGGTGTTGGGTTTGCGCCAGACATAGCGTTTTCCTTGATGGCCAAAAAGCTCAATTTTAGTCTCATCTGACCAGAGTACCTTCTTCCATATGTTTGGGGAGTCTCCCACATGGGTTTTGGCAAACACCAAATGATACAAACCCCCAAAAAATCAATTTTAATTCCAGGTTGTAAGGCAACAAAATAGGAAAAATGCCAAGGGGGGTGAATACTTTCGCAAGCCACTGTAAATACCGTGTATTTGAGTATTTTCAAATACATGCTTTCCCAGTGTTTTTTCCCCCAAATATATTCCAATCTGGTCTCCCCATTAGATGCCTGTGATCTCACGCTGGACCCAAACACAGCACACACAAGCCTCTCTCTGTCTGAGGAGAACAGGAAGGTGGCATGGACCTGGATGGCACAACCGTATCCTAATCACCCAGAGAGATTTGAGGACTATGAACAGGTGCTGTGTAGAGAGGGTCTGACTGGGTGCTGTTACTGGGAGGTAAAGTTCAGTGGGAGGGCTTGTATAGCAGTGACATATAAAGGAATCAGCAGAAGAGGAAAGGGTCCTGACAGTCGGCTTGGAGCCAATGACAAGTCCTGGAATCTGAACAGCTTTTATGACAATTACTCTGCCAGGCACAATTATAAGAGAACTGACATACCTGTCCCCTCGTCACGCTCCAACAGAGTAGGAGTGTATCTGGACTGGCCGGCCGGCACTCTGTCCTTCTACAGCGTCTCATCTGACACACTGACCCACTTGTACACATTCCACTCTACATTCACTGAGCCCCTCTACCCAGGGTTTTATGTAAGGGGTGACACAGGGACTGTGACCCTGTGTCAGGTAGAATAGCCTCCTGTGTCCTGGAGGAACACCCGAGTCTTCAAGGAAGTCATACTCCTGTTCAATCACAACTGGGTGACTTGATGGGATGTGTTTCACTCTAATCATGACATGAATGAGTAAGTAACCATATATGTACATCTCTAAAGTTGACTGACCTTGTAACTAGAATCTCCACACTGCTGTAAAAACCTCTAATTTATAATCATTAATCTAGTTATTGCTTTTCCTTATTGTTTGTAATAAAATGTCTCTTGAATGTTCGTTTTTTTCCTTTCTACTTTTAGATACAATAAGCATAAGTGCTGTTGACGTCTTTCAATATTTTACTAAAGTAGGATACGTAGTACATACCACAGGAGGTTGGTGGCACCTTAACTGGGGAGGATGGGCACGTGGTAATGACTGGAGCGGAATCAGTGGAATGGTATCAAATAACTTAAACACATTGTTTCCATGTGTTTGATGCCATTCCATTTACTCCGTTCCAGCCATTATTATCAGCCGTCCTCCCCTCAGCAGCCTCCACTGGTACATACACTTATTTTATATTATTGAGAGACTGTGGTACAAGGCAGTGAGCAGCAATAGGTTTGTGAATGGACCGTAAGGTGCTAGCATTACATTACATGAATGGGCAAGGGTAAACATCACTTCATAGGCTAATTAAGTAGTATGCAAGTCCTGATAATTTCTGCATCTAGAAGAAGAGGAAAGAAGTACACTGCAGACCTGGTTTGACTTGTTGTGTGGTGTGCGTGTGTGTAGTGTTTAGAGATCAATGCTGTGTCTTCACTGAGATTACTTTGATAGAGTTGGAATGGGAATTCTGGGAGATTAATCAAAGTGAAGGGGCGCAGACTCCCGGCTCGTGCCAGTCGATATGGTCGCGTGGTTAATTCGCCTAAGGAATGCTGTCGTCAAGCTAATGATAAACGGTGTTTGCCCTGGTTTTAGCCACGAGCATGCTCCTGCTCGCAAAGAAAAATAGTTTCGACCCGTGGTCTCTAATTCACAGTGGGGGGTGAGGGGTGGCACATAAATCATACCTCTGCCTCAGTCCCACTCTGACAGAACAGGGGAGCCTCAGCAGATTGGGTTGTGAAGATATTATTGTGTGTGTGTGTGTGTGTGTGTGTGTGTGTGTGTGTGTGTGTGTGTGTGTGTGTGTGTGTGTGTGTGTGTGTGTGTGTGTGTGTGTGTGTGTGTGTGTGTGTGTGTGTGTGTGTGCCGAGGAGAGAGTTCTTCATGTGTAAACTGTGAAACATGACACTAGGTTGTAATTAAATTACTTCAAACAAGACAATGTTAGTGTTTCGTATTTGTAATGTGTGTTATCAAGTGACACCATTTATTAATCAGGATTTCTGCGCTTAGTTAAAAATATATATAAATAGATAACAAATACCTTCCCAACTATTAGACTGAAAGAGATATACTGTATAAGGAGAAGTAAATTAATATATCGGGCCTATATTATGGATGCCTGGTTGCTTGTTGGCATTTACCGTGTGGCACATCTATGATAGGCTACCTCACTCAGTCATTAGGAAATTGGCTTCCATCCAATCCAGTCATTGTTCCATATGGACTACCAAGGCATTCCAGCAGACATTCATCCTGAAAGACACCACAGACAACGATGGCCTCCAGTCACTATGGCAGCAGATTGAGTGACACTGATTAATTGGAGGCTATGGCCCACAAAATGAAAGACACAAATAATGGGGATATGCACACACAATATGGCTGTGTGCCAACTCTTCTTGCTTCATCATCTCCACCACGTACGTTTCCAGGCTGGTCTGGCTGGCGAGGGAGGGAGGAGGGAGAGGGCTTACCAGCGAGCCAAGGCTTTATTCCCGTCGTCGTCTCCTCTGCGCTTTACGCTGATTCCCTAATATCCTTAGCGCCTTGTGCCGTGGATAAGCCCATCCCGCTGAAACATGGCTGTCATGCTTATAAGCGATTCATCGCTTTAAGAATCCATTATGGTCCATCCACAAACATGGACTCAGAGGGCCAGTCTGCACAAGCTCATTTTCCCTGGTATTTACCCCACTGATATGTAACAGAGAACCTCCTATACATCACAATGGACTACAGGGGCTGTTGCAACACATTGGTGTATGGCCGGTCAATTATCAATGGGTTCCCTTGGAGTATACCTTGTAGTAACTATATTATTACCTAGAATCTATATGTATCTACAGTATGTATATTAGTAAAGATTCCACCAAGTTAGACATAGACCGTTAGAGAGGTAGTCATACAGTGTTGTGGGAATAAGAACGTGTCCAAGGACATCCTCCCCCAGCCTGTACTGATGTCCTCTAAGATAAGCTGGGTGATGCCCCTCTCCTCTCCTCTCCTCTCTAACCAAAGCCTAACACGCTGCAGCAGCAGACAGCGTCAATACATCAAAGACATGATCTCCCCCTCTACATGTGTACTTAAATACCTACCTACCTGCCTGCCTGCCTGCCTGCCTGCCTGCCTGCCTGCCTGCCTGCCTGCCTGCCTGCCTGCCTGCCTGCCTGCCTGCCTGCCTGCCTGCCTGCCTGCCTGCCTGCCTGCCTGCCTGCCTGCCTGCCTACCTGCCTGCCTGCCTGCCTGCCTGCCTGCCTGCCTGCCTACCTGCCTGCCTGCCTGCCTGCCTGCCTGCCTACTGTATTTATTAATAGTGTTTCCTATTCCTCTCCTTGGCTCTCTCGTTCCTCGTTCAACTTCCATGTTCATAGATCTGAATATTTATTCAAGACCCTGCGATTCTGTGTCAAGAGTTCCCCCAACTCATCCTTCATAGAGAATGCTTTGCATAGTGTAAACAGCTTGTCTCCTCTTAGTGTGTGTGTATATGTGTGTGAGGGTGTGTGTGTGTATCAACCTAAACTGGTTAATAACTAATCTCAGAGGAGAGGCAGACGTGAGGTGAGTAGAGAGAGAGAGAGAGTTGCCCCCCCCCCCCCCCCCCCCCCTTGTGGAAACAGGCGTATGCTTTTGTCATGGATGCCAGCGCACCATACATATCCCCAGGCCTTCTTCAACAACCCCCACCCCCTTCTCCCTCATTCAGGAACAAGCATGTGTACCCAAGCCAACACTGATTGGCCTCTTATCTGTTGTGAGCGGAGGGAGGGAGGGAGAGAGTCAGGCAGTGATTGGAAAAGGCAGCCTAGGGATATGACGCGACCACATGGTTTCACAGCACCAGAGCCCAGTACAGAGGGTCCAGGGGCACTGTAACCCAGAGGGAGCCGGCCCAGCGAGCAGCCTGCAACACACACACACACACACACACACATTCAGAACAACACACACACACACATTCAGAACAACACACACACACACAGATGCACACACTGTGCCACACCTGAACAACTAGTGTATTATTACACACATACTGAAAGGTAAAAAGGACTGTGTATTGGAGATTTTCTTTATTTGGGCTGTTGACCATTTTGTCCAATATAAGTTTTCATACAATATTAACACATAAGCCAGCATGGAGTTACCTTGCTGTGATAAAGAGGCAGTAGTATAAATGACTAAAATGTAAATGTATGTGTGTGTGCGCGTGTGTGTGTGCATGTGTGCATGTGTGTGTGTGTTTGTGTGTAAAACCCCATAGTACAATCTGAGCCCAGAGAGCAGCCATCCCGGTCCTGGCTCCGCCATGCCCCCTCACTGAGGGCCTCAGTTAGCAGCTGGGGTGCAGGACAGTTTAGGCTCTGACCTAATGCATCTCTAATGTGGCCAGGCACTAATAGCCTAGCTAGGCCTGGGGCCAGTCAGACTGCAGCCAGGTTGTCTTGACCAAAACGGTAAATAGACGAGCTGAGGTAATTGTTGTCATTCTATAATGCCTGGGGTTAAAAAGCCTATTTCGCCCACCACCACCTTAGCCAGCCTCAGGATATAGGCAGCAGTGCCAAGATGAGGAGGGTGGTGGTGGGTGGCCAGAGGGAGTAGTGGTTATAATAATGGATGTCTATTCCACTCCTAACCAACACTTCTCTTCATCCCTTTGTCTCCTTATTCATTCTCTCATGGCAAAATGGTTTTCTATCAACCCTATAGTACAGTGGAAGCTGGTGAGGGGAGGACGGCTCATAATAATGGGCGGAACGGAGCAAATGGAATGGCATCAAACACATGGAAACCATGTTTGATGTATTTGATACCATTCCACTGATTCCGCTCCAGCATTTACCACGAGCCCATCCTCCCCAATTAAGGTGCCACCAACCTCCTGTGCTACAGTACCATCAAACTCAACTGTAGACCTCGAAGCCAGTTCCACTGCCTTTTTTCATTGTTCCCCTCTAATCAGGGACTGATTTAGAACTGGGACACCAGGTGTGTGCAATTAAACCAGCAGAAAACCAGCAGGCTCCCGACCTCGTAGGGTAAGAGTTGAATACCCCTGCTATAGTGGATATTATTAAGCATCCAGACTACTCTGCAGTAAACCTCTGGTCTATTATTAGACCTTCCATCAACAGTATTGGTATTACTATCAGTGTGCCTGTGGTCTTTGACTAATCCCACAAACTGATCATCAGTGATCACTGATTCCCACAGTGATTCTAGTATGAGATCAGATATCCCCGATCACTCTGCTGTGGCTACGGCCATTTTCCCACCCCACCCGCTGAGCCACACAGTCTTCTACCGTGAAGACTGTTTAGCTAGATATCCTATCTCTGATGGCCATGAAATCCCCCCTCACAGATGATCAAAGAGCAAAAGCATGAAGTGGAAATTAATTCACACTCGTGAAACCTTTTAATGATTAGAGACATTCTGCGGAGCGGAGACACAAAGCTGAACTGTCAGCGATTACCTGCTGGAATCAGCCTTCATCAATATCAGGCTAATTACAAAACACTCCTGGCAGGCCGTGAAACGAATCGACCACTGCGACAGATTGGTCCGTGGCGGCTATAGATGTCCACAGATATTAGTCTTTTTAGCAAGGGCCTATTGGGAGATGGGGAGCCTGGCTGGCCTGCTGAGGAGAGGAGCTGGCTGGCCTGCTGGGGAGAGGAGCTGGCTGGCTGAGCTAGGCTAGCTACCTTCAGACTGAACACAGGAATTCACATCTAATGTCTTATTGGGGCTTCAGCCCTGGAGGTTTCTCTAGCCCTCCTGTTATGTTGTGGGTCAATTTGACCCGTTTCCACTTTTGCGTTGTCTAAAATACTAGTTAACCACTCTTTTTCGCCATGAAATTACATGACTTTTCCTCATTTAGGGTCATGAACCTAACTGCAAAATGTGGACACACTGATGTGTTGTGGAATGTCTGTGTACATTTTGTATACAAACATGATGTTGTGGGTCATTTTGACCCGGAGGCTTTCATGTGTATATATATTTGCACAGGTGCAAAACAAAAAAGTGTCTTTGATTTATTTTGTTTTGACTGGTCCTGGTTGCACTTTTAGAATTGTGTTTGGGTTAAAAAGGGCTTTCCCAAGCTTCTCCTCAGTGTGAGAGCAGCAGGTCCCTGACACAGACACTCAAAAATGAGCTCCAAAAGATTTTCAATCAATGAAGTCTTATCACAAATTCTGGACTGTGACAGTGAAAAAGAAGAAGAGGTTTCAGAGACAGAGGATATTTCAGAGATAGAGGACAATGCTGTTGATGATCCAGATTTTGTCTTCATTGAAGAGGATTCAGAGGAGGAGTCTGCCGTACCATCCCCTACATCAGATGAGAGACAGAGCATGCAACAAGCATCATCAAGAGAAGAGAAGACATGGAAGTCTAAAGATGGTCATATTGAATGGTCACCGTCACCACAACGAGGTCAAGGTAGACTCTCAGCTTCCAATGTAATAAAAATGGTTCCAGGACCTACACGATTTGCTGTCACTCGAGTCCATGACATACAATCAGCTTTTGAGCTCTTTTTACCCCAAGCAATAGAGAAGATTGTTCTGGACATGACCATCTTGGAGGGGAGCCGTGTGTTTCAAGAGAACTGGAAGCCACTGGATCGGATTGACTTGCATGCATACATTGGATTGCTCATATTAGCTGGAGTCTACCGGTCAAACGGAGAAGCAACGGCCAGCCTGTGGAATGAAGAGAATGGAAGGCCAATATTTCGGGCAACAATGTCTCTACAAGAATTCCACATAATTTCTCGGGTGATTCGCTTTGATAACCGTGATACCAGACCGGGTCGACGTGAAAGAGACAAACTAGCTGCAATCAGAGATGTATGGGATAAATGGGTGGAAATTCTACCGTTACTGTACAATCCCAGTCCTCATGTTACAGTTGATGAACGCCTTGTTCCATTCAGAGGACGTTGTCCCTTCAGACAGTATATGCCAAACAAGCCTGCAAAATATGGCATCAAAATATGGGTAGCATGTGATGCCACATCAAGCTATGCATGGAATATGCAAGTTTACACTGGGAAGCCACCCGGCGGAGTGCCTGAGAAAAACCAGGGGATGCGGGTGGTGCTGGACATGAGTGAAGGGCTGCAAGGTCATAACATCACGTGTGACAACTTCTTCACATCCTACCGCCTTGGTGTTGAACTACAGAAGAGAAAGCTGACCATGGTTGGAACAATCAGAAAAAACAAACCTGAACTTCCCAGTGAGCTTCTGAAAATGCAGGGCAGAACTGTGCATTCCTCTAAATTTGCTTTCTCTGAAAATGCAACTGTTGTTTCATACTGCCCAAAGAAGAACAAGAATGTTCTTGTAATGAGCACAATGCACAAAGATGCATCGCTGAGTGCAAGAGAGGACATCAAGCCACAAATAATACTGGACTACAATTCCACCAAAGGAGGAGTTGACAATTTGGATAAAGTCACAGCAACATATAGTTGTCAGCGCATGACTGCCCGCTGGCCTTTGGTGATTTTCTACAACATTGTGGATGTGTCTGCTTACAATGCCTATGTCCTGTGGACTGAAATCAACCAGCAATGGAATGGTGGCAAATTGTACCGACGCCGGCTTTTCCTAGAGGAGCTCGGCAAAGCTCTCATCACTCCCAAGATCCAGAGGAGAGTCCAGCCTCCTCGGTCGACAGCAGCTGCATCTGCCGTCCAGAAAATTCAAGCTGGACCATCAACACATGCCTCCAATCAACCAGAAATGGATCCAGTGGATACAGGCAGTGGCAAGAAACGGAAAAGATGCCAGCTCTGCCCCCCTCGACAAGACAGTAAAACAAGCACCACTTGTGTAGAATGCAATAAATACATCTGCAGAAAGCACACACACACATTGTGTTCAACATGTAGAGAGAAAGACTGAAGGGATAATATGGACCAATAGGGGGGGAAAAAACCTACTTGGGGAAACTGAAAAATCTTGTTTGTGAGAAAGGAAATATGTTTAACAAATAGTTCTTAAATATTGTTTAAAAAAAATAAAAAGTATTGTATTTCTTCTTTCTGAAATGTCTGATAAGACAAAATAAAGTTGTTTCTGTTTTTACTTAATTCTTTGACTGTCTTGAGTGTGTTTAAACTGTGCGGGTCAATTTGACCCGTAACATAGTGGATGTAATTTTTTTTTAGCATAACAGGAGGGCTAGAGATCTTGACAATGAAATAGTAAACATGATATAGTATGACAAGATATAACAAGCTATGGCCGGTGCCCCCGCACATTGACTCGGTACCGGTACCCCCTGTATATAGCCTCGCTATTTTTATTTTACTGCTGCTCTTTAATTATTATTATTTATTTTTTTTTATTTTTTTTAGGTATTCTTTCTTAAAACTGCATTGTTGGTTAAGGGCTTGTAAGTAAGTATTTCACTGTAAGGTCTACACCTGTTGTATACAATTTGATTTGATTTGATATAATGTAATAAAATAAGCTACTATACAAAACAGTATAACATCACATGGTTTACCATTCTCTAAGATAACACATGATATTTGTCCTTTTAGCTCCTATGCTGTCGTTCTGCTTCTCTTTTTTTGTTGGTCTTTCTGTCTTAGTTATTGGATGTGTCTGTCTGTATGGGTCTGGGTGTGGCCATCAGGTGTCTATATGGGTCCCTGGAGTGGACTAGTGTTGCCCAGTGGCTCCCAGACCAAGATTGGTTTCCGTCTGTCACATGGAACCACTTTGGAGACCCCCCCCCCCCCCCCCCCGCTCTCGTTCTCTCTCTCTTTCTCTCTCTTTCACTTTCGCTTTCTCTCTCTCTCTGTATTAGGTTTCCCCCCTGAAACAAACTGAAGGGGTTACTTCAGTCCTTTCCCAGGATGAAAAGAAGAAGCCTAGTCTCTTTTTTTCCTGCTCCCTCTTCCACAGGACAGTTTTTATTTATTTCAGGTGAGTGTAGAGGCGGAGGAGGCCGAGGCAGGGAGTCCCTGCACCGGAGAGAGGGAGCAGCAGGAAGGAAGTCATTACAGCGCTGTGTGGAGAGGGGCCCTGGGAGCCAGCTGGCGGCGGTTTGGGAGGAAGAGGTGCGCGGGAGTGGGGGACCCCAGACGGGACGGGGAGAAACCTGAGCCCCTGGAAATAACTGAGAATGCCCCAAGAAAAACTTCCGGCCGCCTCGTCCCATCAACATTTCCCATAATGGTCTCAGCCTGCAAATAGGATGAATAGGGGTCTCCCCACAGGTTTCCCCCTACCCTACACCAGAGGCACTTAGAGAGATAGGATTCATACACATACACACATACGTATACACAAATATCACTAATATGACATTTGGTCAACTTTTAAAGCAGTGGGACAACTTTTCTTTTTCAAGTTGGAACAACTTGTTTTCATAGAGAGCTCATCTTACTTACTGTGGTGTTCTTATTGTAACACCTGCAGGATTTCACCAACAAATCAAAAGCATGCCTACTTTATGGCTGTGGTGAATCAGACTGGTGCTAGTTGGAATGAAGACCTATCTGGGCAAAGAAATATTCAGATCTATGAACATGGAAGTTGAAAGTCAGGGAAATTCCAGTCTGTGTGCAATGTGGTTGTGTGAGCGTTTTGCGACTATAGTCATATTGTTTTCATTTTGCCTGCAGTTGGATGGAGGTTTGGAGAGAAACCTAGCATGTAGTCGCAAATCAATCATGGTTTATTACAAAAAAAGGATTTGTCTGAAAATAATGCTTTTGTCCGACTGGGTGGCAGGAGTTGGACTCCACATTCTCCTCAAGTCATCTGTGGATGGATGGAATTTTTCAGCAATGACAGTCAGTGAGAATTAGTTGTTTTCTTCAGTCTTCATGGATCTTTCAACACGATGCGACAAGTTGGTTACCAGTCTTTCACCACATAATGGATTTGGTTGTTTTATTGTCAATAACTAAAATTGTACATCGCCAAGTCTTTCATGTAGACTAGAGCTTTCAGTTAGAGAGAGAAACCTTTGAGTTGTCCTTGGTTGAACCATTACAAGTATTCCTTTTTTCATTAGGGGAAATGGTTGCAATTAACACAATAAGAAGGACTAGAGTTAACAATATTGTAGGCCTATGTCGAATAGAGTCTTAGGATTGATATTTGAATTAAATAGATAGATTGATGGCGAGACTAGTTTGATTGATGAGTTGATTGACAATCTTTCCTTTGATCGATCCCCCTCCCCCTCTCTCCCTCTATAATTACAGTGATTGCACAGACACAAAATGACACGCCACACTTACAACCTCAAATCACAGCCAGGGTAGGTAGTCCTAGTGAAATCGTTTTGGGGAAATCACTGTAAAAAATCAGCTGTCTGACTGAAAGGCTTTGGCTGCAAATTGAGACTATAGTCAAGGGTCCAATCTGGGAGGCATTTTCCCTGTTGATCAGAGGGACCTGGGAACTACTGCTGTGCTCCATAGACATCTGCTCTGGCAATTTCACCACACTGTAGCCTGGAAAGGTTAAACCACTAAAATGTAATATTTGCCTAGAGGGGGTCAAGGCAGTGCAATTACAAGGTACAATCGGCAGGGCTAATCAGCTACTGCAGCGTACAGGGGGGCTGGGCTGGGCAAATAAGCCCTGATCAGAAGCACTGTTCTCCTTTTCTCCCCGGTCTCTGTTTACTTATTAAACCCTGTTCTCATGTTCAAGGGCCTGAGTTGCCCCCCCCCCCCCTCCCATCAGCC
>NC_140022.1:11732105-11769605 GCF_964263955.1 Coregonus lavaretus | reverse complement strand
TGTGTTCTTTCCCTTGGTGGACATAGTTAGTTTCCACACAGTGAAGTCACCATGACCTTATGTGTACCCTATACCTTGTTCACATGCTGGTCCTGTTGAAAAGAAAACAATACCATGACAAACAATGCCATCAGACATCCTCTCACCCCCCATTAGATCATTTTCCTGAAAAGGAGATGACATCATCAGAGCTATGATGTCATCCAGATGACTCAGGTATTTTAGGACTCACCCTGAACTGTCCCCCTCCCTCCTTAGTGGAGATGTCCCGACTATCTGGAGAGGTTTGGTGAGGAGAGGAGAGGAGGAAAATGACTGGTCAACAGCTTACTTTGATTTGAAGAGACAGAGAAAGAAGGGAGAGAGGGAGATATACAGTAGTTTGGTCTATTGTCGTTTTACTGTATCTGACGACGCTGGTTGAAATTGTAATGGTAAAACTCTGTCTATGGGAGTGGGTATTTGACACACTAAAGCCCCCCAGACATAGGTGAGTTTAACTGTGTGGTGCAGAAAGAGGTGAATGAGAGGGTCACCTCACACTAACGTAGGCTATCTAACAACAACATCAGGTTGGTCGAACATGCATGTGATTTCAAGTCCTCTGTATTGAATATATATTTAAAAATCCTATACATTTTTGTATTTTGGGGAAGACAAGAATATACAAAGTCAAATTGGGATAAAACGTATAGGCCTACTTTAAATACAATAATAAATTGCATGGGAAAGACTTCCAAAATTGAAACGAAATTAAACTTGCATAAAAAACTAGCCTAACAATTACAGTTAAGGGAAAAACTCACGCATCATGACAAACAATTAGGCTCAATTTGCGTAGACCTGTTGCAATTTTATAACAAATTAAAAGTCAGAGAAAGTACATGTTTAAAATGTTGTTGTTAGTAGTGTCTTGTGCATAGCAGCAGCGATGTTTTCCCGAAGCATTTAGGGCAAGAGGTCTGTCTATACGTTGGCTACTATAACTCTCAGCTAACAATGCGATACATTTAAAACCACCAGACAAAACAGAAATTAGGCTACATACGAATCCTCACATATGATTTAAACAAATGTGGTATTATAAACGTAGCCTATATGATAAATATAATGTATGTTTAAACAATGACGAAAACAGTTGACTTTCATTGATTAAAATAGTTTACATATTTGAACATAATGCGCACATAAAGCGCACAAAGACATTCAGAATAGCCTCATTTTTAAATGAATGCTCCCACTTGAAAAATCTTATTTTTATCGTGATCATTCCAATATTATCATTATTATTTGTATGCAATACTGGGTTTTTTTATTGTAGGAAACAAAAGAAAAAGCATCATTTTGCAGAATATTAGACCCAGCTATTCATTCCAGCAGATGGCGCTGCAATGTCATAGAACCTTGGAGAGCCACATTTACCCCAAATCCATTTCATACATCAGAGAGATTAATAATAAATAATACATATTTTAAGTTATTTTCATAACATAGCGATATTTTCTACTACAAGAAATGTGACATGAGACGAAACAATCCATAGGAAATACGTCGCTTTGTTGTAGTTTCATGGCTGTATATGAAGTGCAAAGAGGAAAAGTGATAAACGTTGGCAGTCTAATTGTTTGGGAAAACTTGAAGCCTGCATATGATCTAAAGTTGGATTCGCATGTGAATATTTGAAACATTACGCGTTTCCTTGTATCAAGTAAAGTACCAGCTTAATAATAATAATAATATAGCTACTGTTGAATGCATTATTAAGATTAATTTACTATTAATCTTTATAATGGTAGGCCTAAGGCAAAACGGATTTAGAAAAAGTTTATTCTTGAAACTTAAACAAAACAAATTGAAGCCATCTTTTATCACATTTAAAATGACATGCCATTAATATTCCTACCAAAGCTTGATAAAGTTTTGCATGTAAACCCACCCGATAGATTAATCAAAAGTTTACTGCTAAATCTCAATATGCCAAAAACAGAAGCAAGCAACAGACCTGATGAGGAAGAGAGTGTGGCGAAAGTCCATTCAAAACCCCCAAATTCTGTATGCACGAATATATCAAATCTTACCTCTGTGCAGATGACGTCCTTAATGTCCATACATCAGATGTATAGATGCTGTGGAGGTTGGCGAGGTTGGTGAATGAGGCCATGCGTGCGTGACTGCGGGTATGTTTCTAATTTAGCAGGAACTCACGCACGGCTCTTCATGGGCTGACAGTGGGCTAACATAAAACCCCACGGTTCAACTTGGGTGAGAGACCTTGTAGGGCAGACTAAAGCCGAGTCATCCTTGATTATTTCACAATGGTCAAGTTGTCTTGTAGGATAATGAAGGGACGGAGTGGGTGAGTGTGACTGGGTGATGTGCACTTTGTCTTCTTTACGGTGCCTGACCTGCAACTGACAAGACTTGTCAACTATCTAGCCACTGTATTTTCAGGTTGTTGCATATGTCAACCTATTTCTTTAAAGGTGAATCAATACAGTGTCTTGAAACGGAAGAAGGGCGCGGACAATACTTTTATAGATCTACGTCTAATTCATTGTCTTTATGTGTTGATTTTTCGTTAACTTTTGTGGATCACACACGTTTAGCAATGTGTATAGGCCTAGGGCCGGTGTTTAGTAGGCCTACATTTTAATGGCATGACAAAATGAAAAATAAAACATTAAAGTTTAAGTTACCTTTTTTGATTGTTGACAGGCGGATCAGATACTAAACATGTTAGCTCAGAGTACTTAGTTAAACAGACTCTATTCTACTCATCCTCTGTGACCACGAAACCTTGACCTTCACGATTTATAGAAAGGAAACCCCAAGAGTAGCGTCACCGCCATACATATTTTAAAGCGTCCTCCTCCATTCTTGCGCGTGAGAATGTCAGGTCGGGTAGGCACGAGGCAGTCGGAATTAGGAATAGGCACCCCGCGTGCAGCACATGATGCCAATCTGTGGAATTCAATCTGTGCTTTGTAAAGTCCTATCTCCGGACCCTCGCTGTCAGAATACGGAGTGATAAATTATATATAGTTGGCCTATATTCTGTATATGTGGTTATTATCGTGCTATTACATGTCTACCTTTAACGTTTTAACTGGGATTCTAAATACTTGTAAGTGAAGTCCAATAACCTAAATGTTATATGCAGGGATGAGGCCATAAGAAGTTTAAACTTTTATAGAGAGCACGCGCTATATTAACTATTTATACTTCTTCATGCGCTTTTTAAACCAGTCACATATTAACTGACACTGTGTATATAGGTTACTTACTTCTCATGTACTTCGTATTTCATATTTTTATTTCTCTTGTGTTTTTGTTCTACCTTATGTTATTTTTAGTACTGCATTGATATTGATAGCTGCATTGTTGGGTTTAGAGCTAGCAAGAAAGGCATTTCACTGTACTTATGCACGTGACATTAAAACTTGAAACGAATAATAATAATAATAAAAATGTGCTACTGTATTTGATTAGCCTATTTTATCATACATGTATAGTATCATATTGTATATATATACAACGCAATGCCTTTATGCTCAAGTTACTCTTCAAAACAAATTCAATCATAAAATCAGACATCATAATGTTGAATGCTTTTGTTATAATATTATTGGTTACATCATTTTAAGTTTATTAAAGGTTTTATCGTTCACTTTTTGGAGAATAGGATGGTTACCTGCAGGCAATGAAATGGATATAAGGAATATCAAACCAAACCGTTTTAGAGGAAAAGATTGGAGTCTGTGCCCCCAGAAAGGGAAACAGAGGAAGTTTCTGTCGTCAAGGGCCATCTCTGGTGAAATGGAGCTTCATGTGGAAGTATTGACATAATATAACATAACCATGGGAATTTACCCTATTACCACGCCCATTATACTTGGCCTACTGAAAAAGAGCTGGGCTAAGGGATTTAACATTTTTTATTAGCAATAGAACAAAATGCCTAAGAAGAAGAAGAAGTTCCGTTTGGAAGGAGACGCATGTGTCGTGACTCGTGAGAGATTAGGAATATATCAAATAAATATACATTCGATTTTATCCTCACATCAGTCAAGAGCAGAACATGAGAGGGCTTCGATTTTTTGTGGGGGAATCTATATCACCGATAGAATAGTACCATTTTCGCAACAGGATATGAACTATAGGCCATCGAGGAAGCCTCCCCATGGAAAACAACGCCGGTTTAATGCATATTCATGTGGACGGCACGTGGGAGAAGTATAATATGAGGGAAACGATTGTGTGGGTCATATTTTCACTGGGATATTAGACATTCAAGGAAATCAAAACACTATACGTGCATGCATAATGTAACCGATCTTGTGAGAATTAAGAAAAGGTGTAAACCATATTAAACACATTAGAATAGAGCAAATGTATTCCTCAATCTACTATGATGTAATAACAATGTTGAGATCCTATAAATGTGTAAGGACGTGCACATTTTAGACCTATACGTCTAATCGAGCCTTAGAGCACACTCTGAAGAAGTAGGCTAATTCTCAATTTGTTGTATTATGTTTTTTTTTTTTCTCGCTGTTGTTGATATGTATCACCCAAATCTACCTATCAGCAGTCCATAATGTTGCCATTAGTTATGCTAGGGCCATTGTTGCGCCGTGACTGAATGGACTTATTCTGAAGTGCAGAGAAAGTGTTGATGGAATTGAGTGTTGTACATTTGAATAATGAATCCAAAAACACTCAACGTTAATCTGCCACATACTGTAGGCCTAAACTGGGCGCATAGATGGCTTTGCTGATACCTAACCAAATCATAAACGTCGATGAACATTTCTGCTACCACTGCATGGCTTGGTCTGGTGGCGAAACACATATTCTCTATGATAACGGCCTTGTGTTGAACCCCATTGTGTTGAGAGAATGTCCAAACTGCAGGGCTTTGGGGTGACGGGCCCTCCCCCCTTTTACCCGGGTTACAATTGGTCACGATTTAAAAGAGAAAGTTACGCTGCCATACAGATTCCACAACGAGAAATATCCTTATGCGTTATGGAAACAAAGGACTAGGCCCGGGTATTGCCCACCAGATTTTGAAGACCCATGAAATGCTGGGCGAATAGGCTGGCTGGACGAGAGAGAGATTGTGCATAAAGCAAATCAAAACCTGTTATGTTATTTTGGAAGTCTTTACATGTCACCCTGTAAAAGAGAAATGTTATGATTTTCTATAAATGTGGATAATTTGGAACCCTCCACACAGACAAATAATGCTGCACAAGCATTTTGCCCATGCATTAATGGTATAAACGCACAATGCACTAAGTTTGCATTATGGTTATAATTAATGTACTACTAAGAAATACAGGTTATAATCCCTATACTAGGCCTATAACGCAAAAAAAATCGATTTAGATCAAAATAATTTTGCAGACGTGGGCAATATATCACACAAGTCATGTGACATGCCTATTTTCACATTTCGAAGGTGGGCAATAAGCCCCAGATGATCAAATATGAAGAATATGGAAAATAATATATACTTCATGGACCTATTATATATTGTGTTATATCATGCCCCACCCATTTATTGCATTGGAATTATTGACAACTACATTTAGTCAATGGGTTATCCCTAAACAAATACCAATTCGGTTATATTGGGTGCGTTGGTGGCATAAAGTTGTTTAGGCCTATATGGATGGACGCGTGTGCTTACAATTATCTAGGCTATTTGAAATATCCAAACGAAACATATTCTTACTTTTTATATGCTTATTGTCTTAAATTAGCATACTTTTCTTTATAGGCGTGTATGGAAATGGAATATTGCAAGTTGCACCTATCCAATAAAACATTTATTTTTATTTTTCCTTTCGAACCAAACTGCATGCGTCTATAATCAGAACGTTGGCCATAGCCACCCATTACTCTGGGATTTCATGGATTCGAATGACCAAATCTACCCGCACTTTTATTAATGGGGACAAAGGAAAGTGATGCATACTTCTTCTATAACGTTGAATTCAGTTGCTAAGCAACTAGTGTATGGGAAATCATCCGCGAAATTTAAATCTTCGAGCGTGGATAGTGCATTTAGCTGAATAGTCAACTCGAGAAAAAGTTGGAGAGCCAAGTGCTTTTCCAAGCTATGGGTTTCGTCCTAATTTCGGTCTTAAGAAATCGAAATAGTTTATATATGGCATGACATGCACTATTATGCAAGTAGAGATATAGCCTATCGACATGCCTATAGGCCTAAACTGGACCAAAGTCACAAAACATAAAACAAACATGCGCATGTTGCAAACCTTATAGGTATTGCATTATCAATGCCAATGTCCATTTTACAAAACAAAAGCGCATTCAAACATGTTAAAACGCTATTATTTTATCTATTTGTATTCGTTGGCTCCAATGTCCAATTTGATAGGCCTAATCAATGTCCAACTCACTGCCCCAAAGCCTGATGTCAATATGAAATCGCAAAGTTCTCTAAGTATTATTTTAAACCAGAAAACATCTATCTACGCCAAGACTATCATACTTTGAGGGTAACATGATACATTTAGACTAGCAATGCATTAGGTCAGCATCATGCTTGTTGTGTTATTATCACACTAATGAGATTTATGTTTCATTTAAATCATCTCAAAAGGATGTTTACAATAATGAGAATTCGGAAGCATTAGTCTATAGTCACTGAAAAACTAGAAGTTGTCTATGCACCCTGCACCATCCCATGCAAGAGCATATTTACACCATAGGCCTATAAGGAAAACCTAAACAGTGTAGGCTACTGTCATACCTTTGCAACTAAAACGTAGAATATTCAATGCCCAAACTCTAATAACATCATGACAACAATGGATAGTATACAGTTTGTTTACTACAATGGATAGTATACCGTTTGTTCACATGCGCATGCATGTGAGTGTGTCGGGAGGAAGAATATTGACCTTATGTTCATATTTGCAAAATAACAATACTGTTTCTCAAAACATAAATAAGACCCATGAGATTTAACTTTCACTCTGAATATATGAATACACTGGCGCATGAAAACAATAACACTCAAATCTATCGACTATACTGCTTTGAATCGAATCTTCTTATTGCTATACTGACGTAGGCGAAGGAATAACTATTTTACAAACAATATCAGTAGCAACATCTACCTATATATTTGTCTGTAAAACATGACGCACAACCCCGGTGAGATAGGCCTACAGCATTAACCAGAGCCATGGAATAAAGATCGGTATGGCCCCCAATATTGGGCCTACTGAGGAAGTCTCAAGCCGTGGCGATGTAAACAAACGCACACACCGTACTTTGAAGTGACTAGTCGTCTGCGGACTAATATAGGCCTAGAATATGCAAATGCTACATAATCAATAAAGTTATCGGATGCTGCTGCTATGATGAAGGCGGGGAAGCGAATTAGTTAAAGATAAATATGAATTGTGAATAAATCATATATAGCCTGGTCAAATTGTCAAATATAATTCCCTATGGGGCCCCAATAACATTGACATTGGAGATGCGCAGTGGTTCAGCGTTCGATATAACGTAGGCCTATTTTTCCTAAATTCTAGTATTATTTGTAAACTTATGTTATGCAAATCTGTGACAAAAGTAGTTGGAACAAGAACAATCCGCAATTTCTCCGCGTTAACCTTTCTCAGATAAAATAATATCACTAATGCATTCCTTGTTTCATAAACAAACATAGCCAAATATGCAATTAAAATATAAATCTCAAAACACACAATGACGTAATTTCATTCTAACAAATTTATTGGTCTCAATCAGCTCGTAAGGAATCACTACTGAAATTAAATTACAATCAAATTATCACATCAAAATATACCCTTATTACCTAACAACTGTCAATGTCAGCTTATGTTGATTTGTGCTCCTTTTAGACACGAGAATACAAAATTAAACAAAACAAATGAAGTCATCAACGAAAACAGGAAAGCAAAACATTTTACACAAAGTTCTGGGGGAAAATAAATTACCGCTTGGAATAATTGATATGTATTCCGAATAAAATATTAAAACAAGTCATTTTGATGAAAAATATAAAGTAAATAAGTCAGATCAGCATCTGATCTAATGAATCTATATTGCCGGCTTTACAGAGTCTGTTGTTTATTAAAACCTACCAAAGAATACTGCTTAGAAATGGCAGCATGTATAGTTACATCCACAGCACCCATTCAGTCACACTTGGCAACGGAGAGGAGAAGAATTTCAAATAAGTGCAGCTGAAGATAGTCTTTTCAAATGTCTATTTCTATGTCTTCAAAAAAAAAACATTCACGGTGTTCAAGTCCCATGAAAAAAAATCTATTTGAAAAAAAGAGGTGATCTTTTAGATCAGGTGGCGGGGACAGTCCTGTTGAGTTTATATTTTATCATTAGGCGTGGAGGGCCTCAAAATCCCAATTCCTCTTTGTGAAAATTTAAACCATGCAGTCCTCCCCGCAAAAAATATGTTGGAAGCTTCGTGGATGCCACTCTTCTTCGTATTGATGCTGTTGCAGTTTTTGTTCCTTTGTTAAAGTAGGGGTTTAAAATGTCCCATTTTTAAATATACAAATGCCTGCTTCTTGTGTCTTTCGCAAATCAGATACAGGGTACAGGGGGAATCTTTTAAAATTCTAATAGGCCTACTTGCTTTGAAATTTCCAGTTGGTGTTGTTAATGCGCCAAAATTACCTGATGGAACGAACTTGTAGTCACCCTCTGGTCGGTCGGTTCACTCGGCCCAGTTAAACTTGCATCTTTTAAGTAATCTACTAAAAAATGTCCCTGAAAGAAAGAGCAGAAGGAACCTTTTAGGTGAAGACATTTCAGGGCTTGGAAGAAGGTTATCGGTGCGTTTTGGGGTTGGGTGGAAAAGGGGGGAGGGTTGTTTTGTTCTGGTGAAAAATATATAACACATTTGCAGTCTTATTCATATTCCATCACAATCACAGTATCAAAAATGTTTTGGCTATCTTGACGATAGTCTGTGTTTTATCAGTTTTAATTGTATATAAAATATGTTTTAGTCTTGTGTTCTGCTCTATGTCTCACTGAACATTCGTTTGCAGTCCATGGAGGGGGGCGGTGTATCTGCACTCACATTGCCGACCTGCGAGTACACATCCTCCGGCGTCTGTGGCACTCCTGGGGGCGTCATCCTTTTCTCCTTCTGTCTCCTATTGCAAAACCACACTCTAACCACTTCTTTCTCCAGCTGCAAGTTGTCCGCTAGTGAGGTTATCTCTTGGGCCGAGGGTTTGGGGCATTTTAGGAAGTGGCTCTCCAAAGCTCCCTTCACGCTTACTTCGATGGACGTGCGCTTCTTTCGCTTCCTTCCTTGCGCCGCTATCTTGTCGATGCTGGTCGGGCTGCCAGTGGTAGAATCCGCCTCCTCCAGCCATTTGTTTAGCAGTGGCTTCAGCTTGCACATGTTTTTGAAGCTGAGCTGGAGAGCTTCGAACCGACAAATGGTGGTCTGAGAGAAGACATTCCCGTACAGGGTGCCCAGGGCCAAGCCCACGTCCGCCTGCGTAAAGCCGAGTTTGATCCGGCGCTGTTTGAACTGCTTGGCGAACTGCTCCAAGTCATCCGAGGTCGGTGTGTCCTCGTCGGAGTGCGGGTCGTGGCTGTTCACCCCTCCGTGGTGTTGCTGCTGGTGATGCGGATGCTGGTGGTGATGGTGGTGGTGGTGGCTGCCGTGGTCCAGCTCTGGGGTGTCCCCCCTTACCAGACCCGGGTGCACCAGGCTCTGGCTCCCTGGTTGACTGAGCATTCCATTCACCGTGAAGCCCCCGGGGTTGGAGTAGATCAGCGACTGCTGCTGCTGCTGTCCCCCGGATATCGAGTTGAGGTGAGCCGCAGTTGTGCTCCCCCAAGCCCCTGCGTGAGTCTGATGGGGACCTAAGTGTGGGGGCCTGTGGTGCAACGCGGTGCCCGTGTGTAGATCGTCTCTGCCCGAGTTGTTTTTCACGTCCTGCTGCTGAGGGCTGCCTGTCATACCGACGGGACTCGACGACCAATGCGATCCGGCTTCGGCTGCTGCTACAGCGGCTGCAGCTGCCGCAGCGGCGGCGTGCGGCAGGGATGTCACCCACTGATGGGCATGGCTCAACATATGTCCTCCGTTGCTCGCTGCCATAGCTCCCTGCATGAAGTCACTCTGTACCATCTTAACTGTGGGGTCTCCTCTGTATCCACCAGACACCGAGGTAACCGCAGCACTGCCCGGCTGCATACCACCGCCTCCAGAGTCAGAATGCACGATCGAGCCGGACGAGAGGATACTATTGCTGGACAGATAGGGATTGGAAGCCGCGGTGGCCATTCCGTTAACCCTTATGAATATGTTTGTTGATTACCCCCCTCCCTTTTTCAGTTACTTTTTTCGAGCAGGCAAATTGTATCTCATGAATTATTCAAACTTTAAAAGTCTGGGTTGTATTTTGGCAAATACCATTGACTTGTTATGCAAACGCTAGAAGAATAAAAAGGATAACAAAAATGAATAAAATCCGTATTTGTTGTGATTACAGCATTTATGTATTTCAAATAGAAATGGATAAAATAGCGATGAATAAAAATCCAGGTTTTCAAAAGCCGTTTGAAACCATGTGCAGTCCGTCGAGAAAGTTTTGTCTTCTTTAGAATGTCTCAGAGTTAAAATTAAAATATACAGAAAAAAATGATTTGCCCCAAGAAACTTCTAGTAGTCGAAGAACTGTCGCTATTTCTCCACGAAATACAAAGTCCCAGTTTATGTTCCTATTGCAGGGGAGAAAAACACAAGCACTGGCTCCTTGGTTCTTTTGAAATTTAGCCGCTGAGATTTCTCCCTTGTTGCTTTATTCTTTTCTTTCGCTGTTCCTTTTATAGTACTGTAGAGTCTATCTCTTTGTTCTGTTTTGATGTGTATAAACCTGCCAAACCGCTAACTCCCGCTGAAGTACAATCCAGTATTACAGTGCACGGCGATGGTTGCAAGGCTCTTCTCCCATTCGCTTGTTCAGTCTCTCTCTCTCTCTCTCGCTCTCTCTCTCTCCCTCTCTTTCTCTTTCTGACAGTTCGCTCAGTCCCTCCCTCAAAGCTCGAGGACACACGAATGTTTACCCTGTGCCAAGCGTGCGCACATCGTCCACGTCTCGCCCCCTTCAAATACGAGGAAGTCGAGTGCAAGACTCCCGTTGATTGGATACCCGAGGTATGATTGACAGGTCTCGCCAGCCTCGCTTGAGGCGAGTAAACCTCCTTCCGGCCGTTGCAATTGGCTGGTTTTTAATTCAATCCAAATAAATAAATAAGCAAATAAATACAAAATAAAGGAATGAAATAAACTAACAAAATCTAATAAATGTATTCATGAGTAATACGGAGCTATACATGAAGTATTGTTTACATGTGGGTTCTAAACATATTATAACTTTCATATAAACCAGAATAGATTTAACCTTGTCAAAAACTAGAAAAGTGTTTTAAAACTGTCATTGGTGGAAATAGACCTAATGATATATTGGATTTATCTGCATAAAATATGTTTATATTAGCCTAATATGCATAACAGCGATCACGTAAAATAAAATATTGTAATAGGCTTGGTGGAGATGGGACCTTTTGGATGTTGGTGTAGGCCTACAAACGTCATTATCAATGTGCTCTAGGACAATAATGCTCTTATTACCTTCACATAACCAAACAATTTATTGTGTGCCCTTGAGAATGTTTTGAACAAAATGACTAGTTAGACAAATGTGTGATGCCATTTCTGTGCCATTTACCCCTAAAACACCATCATACTCAAAATTCCCCACGTCTTGCTTGATGGCTGGGCTTTGGTTCCTCAGGAGTTAACGCACAAAGGTTGTGAGGATGCTTCCATGCGGAAACAGAGCGCATAGGCAACCTCACTGAACCACAGGGAAAGAGAAAGTGGCAACCAAAACAAGGGTAAATTGAGCAGCCCTTGGGGGATTTGCAGGGGGAAAAGTCTGCCTTTAAATCTGAAAACCACAACCAACTAGGCTACAGATAGGCCCTATTAAATGCACCTTCTTTTTAGATCACTCCATAACCCAGAAATGAATGAGCCTTTGTTAAGTGGACCCCCTCAGCATATGGATTCACCCAGCAGTGTTAATGAATAAATACCATATATAATATATTGCATCCACTGGCTGAGACGCAGTCACGTTCACGTAGAGCACTAACAAGGAGGCACAGGATTTCAGAGCTACTGCTTGCTTCCAGTGTTGGCTACTGTAGAGCAGCTATTGCCAGTAACATTGGCTATTCTTACATTTTAGGATAAACCATAACCCTGAACCACGACCTTATGTTCGAGATAGGGTCAGAAAGCAGAAAACGTATTACGATGATCCTAACCAACTCATGTTGTTTCCTAATAAAACCCACCTTGCCAAAGACTGAGCAGAGATTTTATTGCATATGAGCAATGATAATAGACTGGTGTAGTTTAGCACATAGTGGATGCCAGAGTTCCTTCATTCCCAGTAGATTTCATTTGGACCCGGCTCAAAACCGAGGTAGCCTCGTGGAGTTGTTTACATTGAATACAGAATAGGGCCGGTGCCATGGGCCGTCCTCTTATTAATATACATTCAGGATTTCTAAATTACTAATATACATTTCAAATTGCACGCTTTCAAAGGGCGGCTAGTGCCGCGGTGAGAAACGTTACACCGGGTAATGGGAAGGAAAAACTTCCAAAAGATAACCGAAAAGAGTAAAAAAGGCATTTCTTTAAAAAATGTCGCTGAGTTCAATGTATGCCGCTAAATTCGGTCTCTGTGAAATATGGTGTGCTTATTATTTATTTGTTTATTTTATAAGGTCCCCAAGTTCCCTGCTGGGGAGTTCATTTGTTTTGTATGCAAAAAAGAAAGGGGGAAAAAATCCCCAAGTATAACAAGAGACGAACAGTTAGTGCTGATTTTCATTTGCATAAATTTTCATATATTTTAGTGAAAATAATAGCGGAGCCGAGGAGTGCTCTGCTCAGTTGAGGCAGAGGAAAGAAAATCTTAGGGCGCACCGACTCGTAAGAAAAGGAGATGGCCATTAATAGATTACAAATATAAATGTAAAGCATTTTTCGACTGTTCTTGGATATAAGGTAAGTCAAATATTATTAGAATTTCCTATACTATTCATACTGGAAGGGAATGCAATGTAATGTGAACTAACCTATACCATTGGAAACGTATAGCTTTACGAATTTCTAAACATATATTTTAAAGCATTTGATATCGTTTTAGCCCATATGTTATGTCACACTGCGGACATAAACATTTCCCACCTCTAACTCTCATAAAAAACATATATGTTGTTTTTCCTTTTTTAAACCAAAAATCAATACATGCTTTGTGTTGGCTTTCCCTCCCATCCCTCGCTTTTATAAATAGTGAGCAGACGGTTAAGCTGTGCTGTTTTGTAGTGAATGTCCACTGGAGAAAGTGCAATCAATCAAATTTAAGCAGGATACCCCTTGGTTGAATTCTCTGGAGGAGTCTCATAGACACCAGTGAATATCAAATCGTTTACATAAATCGATCCCATGCTGCTGTGGCAAAGTTTGTTTAAAGTTGAGCAACAATAATGACATAACCCACGACTTTAAGTTTAATCAACGGACTAGAATGCGTACGAAAACTGATCGAATGAGAGGCTGTAGCCTATATTTTGCTATAGGCTAAGGCTATGAACCTATAGCCTATTTGGTTCTGGCTTGCTAAATCAGGGACCTATTCCGAAAGCATTTGTAGCCTATAGGCAATCCTTAAGATAACTGTAATTAAAACGATTATATGCAGATGCAGAGATGGACAACAATATTCAGGTTTTCATAACTCCGCATGGAATGGTCCTCAAGAAGGTTTGCTTCGAACACAATTGCACGGACATTTTAAAAGTAATACCAGTTGTATAACATGCACCATTTTTCAGACTTAGCGTCGAATTTCTTCACTTTCCTGCGTTTTTCTCACGGGTTAACTGTGTGTGCCCTCGCTGTTAAAGATGCCGTCTTGCGCAGCCCCGCTAAGACCGTTTGTTTCATTGATGGGGAGGCATTTCTGAACCCAGCCTTTCGGTTGTCATGGTGAGCCGAATAAAAGAGGGAACACTAGTCGCATTAAGCTATATGTTTGTGCACTGGACTCGAGATGAAAGAGCTGTTGAAGCCAATTCCATCTAGCATGCCTATAGCAGAGCCAAAGCAACAACTCCAACTCTCCTTCTTCTCGGCACCACGGCCCTAGATGTAGACCATCTTTACATTGCCAACACTCTAGAATGTGACAGACGCTCCGCTCACCTGTGAGCTATTGTTGCTTTAGATGGGGAAATCTAATTGAGTTCATCGTTGACTTTAGGTTAGATAAATATTATCTACCAGCAGGTGTCGCGCTTACTCATGTTGGCAGGCCAGCTTCGGGGAGTAATAGACGCATTATTGTTTTGTTGACCGCGACGCAATTTAAAAAAAGACAGACCTGACTAGATAGAATAAAGAAGCTGAATGACACGATATTGGACAATAAAACAAAATTATAACAGTGAAGAGAAATAAACTGTATAATTAAGTAACTGGACTCCAAAGGCTTAACACTAAAATATTGTGCAATTACTAATTTATGAATTTCTCAATTACATTGAATTACAAAATGCTATACACCTATGTGATGTTCTCACTGATATAAATGTATAATATTAATGTAAATATTTGAAATATCGTGATAATGCTGGGATAGGGAACATATACCCAGTGTTTTCATCAAGCAGTAAGCCGATATGAAACAAAACTAAACCCACATGGCAATCCACTTTTTCCTCACGCGCTTTTCAGTGCATCACTAGAACTTCAGTAGAATCAGAAAGCACCTTGGACTACCTTTTACCTCGCCGTAGCTCTACAAATAGCTGTTGTTTCACATTATGAACATGCTTTGAATAAACAACATGATTTTTGACGTCAATGCAGAAATGAGGTTATATTTAGAAAATGTTTACATTATCTTTGAATAATCGCAAACATAATTTTAAGTCACACATAAATAAATATATACATAATCAGCATGATACAGACGAAAGGATAATGACACTCATGAACAACATTGCTTTTATTTACAGAAATAATAGGACGTTAATCAAGTAAAACACATTATACTTGATATAATATCCTAATGTAGGCCTATATTCAGGACTTATTCAGGACTAGGCCTAGGTATGCAAAAAAACGGGGTAATATGGTTATTATTTCTTATAAGCTTGATTCTGCGGGCCATGTAGGCCCATAGGTTTGCAGCCAAGCATAAATTAGAATAAACAAGTCTTTCAGTGCACCTCGTCGCTAATCGCTGACATATAATGGAATTGTTACTGTACTCAATCAGAAACCACAACAAATGAGAACAAGATCCTCGAGAACCTGTCTGGGGAATTAAGCTCCTGTGGGTTCCATGCATGCTTGACCAGCCATTCAACTAGCCTGTATCAACCTCAGAGTATCATCATCATCATCATCATCATCATCATCATCATACACTATAGAAATAAAACCACGAGGCAATATTAATAACACCAACATAATATAATTATTCATTATTTATAATAATACATAATGATAATGATAATAATAGGTTAATAATGACGATAATAATATTAATAGGGCTACTTCTATTGATAACCTATTAATCGGTTTTTCACTACTGGTTTACGTTCAACACCAAATCCGAAGATATTAGCCTATAGAAATTCTCATAGGCCATTTGCACATAGGCTAGACCTATGTTTTGGTGCATATGCATTTATTTGACCAATGCTTTTAGAGAGGACAGCATATTCTCCATTTCGGTTGGCTCATCTCATCATCTGAGACAACGCTTTTACCTTTGAATTAATGACATTTAAGAACCAACGTCACGACCTTTCTGTCCAATCCATGATTTCTGTTAGAAGTAGAAACCTTGTCCATGCCCGCTAATTGTACACAAGAAAAAACATTTAAAAAAAACTACAAGTGGCAATTAAAGTAATATGACAGTCTATTACGGTCTACATTGAATTGGTGCAATGGTCATTTTAATTAAAGGCCTACTTAAGGTATACATCATTGATTTGCTTCACTTTGTCCATGCACTGACTAATCAGAAAATACGTTAATATCAGACGTTTAGTGTTCACGTCAAGCCTAATGTTGATTTAAAGCTAAATCCAACATGGAGTAGCCTAGGCCTAGCACTTTAATGATAATTTATCTAGTTAATTAAACCACGTGCATAGTGAATAACAGCAAGCAGATACAAATATTCTCAATTTGCGACATGGTGTGTATTATAGGCTATTAAAACACCATTTGAAGCTTCAAAGTAAACTACACATGGAATCTATTTAAATTAATATGTATATATTATGTACTTACTATGACTGTGATGTGTGGTTGTCCCACCTACCTTAAGATGAATGCACTAACTTTAAGTCGCTAAGGATAAGAAAGTCTGCTAAATGACTTAAATGTATCATCTAAAGTGTAGTTATTGTAGTCTGATTGTATGGGTTCCCTGTGCATCCCAGACCTGAACAGTGCACCTCTCCTCTCAGGCTGGTGTTTAGAGGGAAGGATTAGTTTGGCAAGTCTTCTTCCATGGATCTGTGATGTGCTCTCTCTCCCTCCCTCCCTCTCTCATCTGCCTAAGACCCATTATTCATAAATATATCAGCTGGCCCTTATTGATTGTGTCTTGTGGATCGGAAATCAATGTAAATGTCATAATTTGCTTTAAACGGATGTCTAGGTAGCTTCCCAGCGAGAATATTAGAGAATACTGTATACAGCATTAATGGTGGCTTGTCTTGTCATCAATGATTTATTCAATGAGAAGGTTTTGTTTGTATCATCCTATAATGGCTGTGCTTTTGTTTTCCACTCTGGAGTTGGACAGTGAGATTGCTGTATTGATCAGTGATAGCAGCAGCATTTTGACATCACCGAAGTGTGTAGTTATAGTGTGAAATATTGATCGTGTATCTATTCGTTGTGATTGGCCCAGACGTGTCGGTATGGAAAAGGGAACCTTCACATATTTCCAGGGTGATATTTTATCATTTCAAGTGCAGTTGGGGATACTCACCAACTGGAGCTGGTGGTAATAGGTTGACGGTTATACACAACTTGACTTCATGAGGTCTTGAATGTATACCACAGGATAGGGCTGCCTGGAGAAAGATGCGTTTGGTATGGGGTCTGGTCTGGTCTCTGTGAACGCATTCAGGCAGGTGTTGGGGCGCACAAAGCCCCCTAGACTGGAAATGGACAGACAGATGGATAGGATAAAGTGTTACTCAGAAGATGGGAAAGAGGGGTGTGTGACACACACACACACACACACACACACACACACACACACACACACACACACACACACACACACACACACACAGGATTGGAGAGAGAAAGGTGTGTGTGTGTTGTGTAGGAGGGCCTTTGTCTCCTAGAGACTCACTCCACAGAGCCCAGGGATGGAAAGAGAGAGCTCTGTCAGCCCTGCCCTGGGCTCCTCACCTTCCTGCCTGCAGTCCTGCCTGATCTCTCTGACAGCACTAACACACACACACACGCATGATCTCCCTGACAGGACTCGCAGGTCAACAAGGATAACACACTGAAACACCCAGACCTTCCTACGCTCACCAATATTGATGCTAAGCTGCATTCCACAAGCGAATATTCTCTGGAATATATTGTGTATGCAATAAGTATACAAATCTTCTGTTGTTTGCATTCTATTAGACCGCATTATGCATGCTAATCAAGACTGATATCTTATTATTAACTTCAGTAATTAATAAATAAACCAACTAATTCCACATGAAGTCAAATCCCTGTAAAGTGAAGGAAGGAGAGCGAGAGAGAGTTGATGCCAGTTTCAGTAGCCAGCTACAGCATGTCATGTTGCCATGCGAGTTCAGATTCAGATTTGCCATAGTGGCGGCTTTGTTTTTGTTTGTCAAACAGGAGCATTCCCTCAGGAGAGGGGTTTGTGACACCTCCCTGCCCGCCCAGGATTACATTCATCAAACTCTTTATTTCCCTGGGGGATGCCGCCACAAATCACTGCTAAATCCCAATCAAATTGGATAATGGAGGAACTGAGTACTATAAGAAACCCCTCTGCCTTTTGCTCATTCTGCCAACTTAATGGATCTAGTTCTAACTTTATGGAACAGCGTGGATGGGGTTTTACAAAGTTACCAACGGCCGAGGTAGGAAGCTGCTTTGAAAGGCCCCAAACAACATAATTGGATTGAGCCGTGTTCCTAGATCGGATAGAGACATACAATCACGAAAGTATCAGAACACAGTGGATGGTTCACTCAGGATAGAGTTGTACAAATATACCCATGCAACCTCTTGTCTGCTGGGCCTCCGTCCACGTGGAACAGAGCTGTAAGCCTAGCACACGTCTGTGATGTGAGCTGTGCTGGGCCTACGATGGAGACACGTCTAGTTAGCACATGGCTCAAGACTCATGTAGATTCGGGCCCTTAATGGTAGTCGATTCAAAACTAAGCAAACGTTGCAACACCACAAGCAGGCAAAAAACATCAATTTCATCTCTTCACAATTTGGCTAAAGACGACTGTCTAATAAATCAGAGAATGTTTAGAGGAAAGCCTGGCCTTGACACAGCAATAAATACTCCCCCCAATATGCTGCCTATTAAAGGTAATACAAATAAAATAACAGAGCTGTAATTTTTCTTATGTGTTGTTGTGGCGTGCTATGGCACGGTTTCAGTGTTTGATATTCATGAGGGAAATGGGGAGGAAATGTGGCCTCTCTTTATGGCGCGGCTGCATTGTAACACAAATTCAGCACTCCTGCCTTCTTTCCAATCAGGGATAAATGATGGCCTCATTGCCGCGTTGCCAGAATGCAATCCTGACACCACCGCATGCAGACACACACATGTGCGCTAACACACACACACACCGATGTGCTTACACACACACACACACACATACACACACACACACACACACACACACACACACACACACACACACACACACACACACACACACACACACACACACATACATCTTCTGGGAGTGCGTGGAGTGAGTGGAGGTATCAGAGGGGCTGTCTAGGCCTGGCCTCAGAGTCTCATCAGCTGAATGGTTAACATGAGAGATGGACAATACTAGCACCATATGATGCTTATCACATGACTATGATGCTTATCACATGACTATGATGCTTATCAGATGACTATGATGCTTATCAAATGACTATTATGCTTATCAAATGAGCGGAAACTACATAGATTTAGTGGGACCCTAGGCTAGATTCACGAGAAACTACTAATACAATATATAAAAACATATACTGGTAGACATTCAGTTGCTGTAGTGCTGCCATATTTGCGTATTATTTTGTGTTATAGCATTCACAAAAAGACACCAGACTTGTACTGACTCTGGGTAGTTGATATTGTTGACTGTGCGTGACATGTGCTATTCATATGAGCTTGTGTGGTCACGTTCTGGTGGGAAGTCTGATTCATGTGGGTATTATGTGTTGCGCTCTTATGGCCCTGGCCCTGTTCCTATGGAGTCAGACCCATTCGTTTGTAAATGGGTTTACATACACACACACATACACACACACGCACGCACGCACGCACGCACGCACGCACGCACGCACGCACGCACGCACACACACACACACACACACACACACACACACACACACACACACACACACACACACACACACACACACACACACACACACACACACACACACACACACACACACACACACACACACAGACACACGCGCACGCACGCACGCACTCTCCTCCCCTCTCCCTCCCTGTCCGGGCGTGTGCGTTCACCAGCAGCATCACAAAAGCGTCTTTGAGAGTGCTGCATGCAGGGTTGTGACCCTCTGAGCGCATGACCACCAGACATTACTCAGCCCTACTGCAATGCACATCTCTGACTGCACATCTCTGGCTAGGAGAGGAGAGCTGAGTCCTTATTGTCAGGCTGGACAGTCTCTCTGCTTCTTTGACTGATGGCTTCCAGCCTGGTTGGGAACTAGTATTACATGGAAACCTGGTTGATTTCCTATAACTCCTGTGTTTCATGATTAGACTCCTGTGGCTCATACAACAGTACTGCAGCCATCCACCCATATTACAGTAACTGCAACAACACTCAAGGACTATTTCCTGATTTCTTTATTAAGATTAAAAGTATACGCTTTTGTGTCAAAGGCTATGTTTTAGCAGTATTGTAGTTTGATACTGGAGTCAGGCTTTGCTTGATTTTTATAACAAGAAGTGTACTTACGTGTGACTAACTCTACTTCTAAAACTACCTCTATATCAGGTAGGCCTAACGTATCCTGAATTAAATGACATTTACCCCACACAATTTACTAGATGTAAAGAGTTGCCCAGTTAGTTGTTCTATTACTATAACCTCATGAACAGGGGGAGCTTATTGTCGCTGTCTGATGAAAACCTCATCTTCAAAACAGAAACCTTTCAGGAAATGGAAAAAAAAGGAACATATTTTCCTATTAACGAGCATACAATTATGAAACTTCAAAAGCTATTTTGAATAAATGTTCTTGGTTCTAAAGTCCTAGAATGTTCTGGGTACATTGTTCCTGCATTTAATAAATGTTTTAAAAAAATTGACAAAAATAGAGTTACCAGGTTTTCATTAGGCAGCAATGTTATGATACAAATACTTGCAAAATAACTTATACTATGTTTATACTACTTCCCAGACTAGTTATTAGTTCCTTAAACCCCAGAATGTATATGACATTAGTATATTTACATAATGTTGTATAAGTCCTCTTTCTCCTCCCAGCAGGCAGGACAGGCCTCCTCCAGTCTGCCTGTCTCTGTCTCTTACCATGTCCTAGATGTAGGCCACTAAATGTGCAGATATATTACTGCATGCTGGGAAATGTATTCTCAAAGCAAGAATGAAAATGCTTTATTTTTGGAGCGCTTGAGCAGCTCACGTTGTAAAACACTTTGTTGACCTCGGCAGTGTTACTGTTTAACCAAGCACTGCTCTGATGCTATTCCTGGACTGGACTACACACACACACACACACACACACACACACACACACACACACACACACACACACACACACACACACACACACACACACACACACACACACACACACACACACACACACACACACACACACACACACACACACACACTAACCTGTTATTGTTTATTTCTGAAATACCAGCCAATTGGGGACGTTATTTGTGTATAAGACGCAAGGTGAAATATGTTTGTTGGAAACTTCTTAGTCTATTGAGTTTCTATTCTATGATGTATGCAACATTACTAATAAATCTGGCCAGACCACCACTGTGGCTTAGCCAAGAATAACACACACTGAGCAATTCAGGTTTCCACAAACAGCCAAGACATTAACATAGTTTAATAGTTTAGCTTAGCACGGTTTGTGGAGAGATGCTATCGTAACCTAGCGAACCTAATGGGGTGTTGCTGAACGCTTGAATAATGGACTTCTTTTATTTAGAAAATATTTTCCAGTTAAAGATGTGCTGCTTCTTCTCATCTGATTTTGATCAGATTTTAATGTGAGCCTCTCTCTCTCCCTCCCTCCCTCCCTCCCCCCTCTCTCTTTCTCTCTCTCTCTTTCTTTCTACGCAGGAGCACCAGGGTCCCCTGCCCTCGCCACCCATCCGCCCCCGCCCCTTGGCCCCATGCCCCATGCCCCCCACCCTCCAACCCCCTCCTCCAGAGGTAAGGGCCTCAGTGTGTGTTCTCTCCCCTCCTCTCCCCACCCCAGCAGCGGACACACAACACAAGCGTCTCCCCGGCTTCCGCTTCCTCCGCGCTGCTGCACCACTGCTGGAGTATTCACGCTCCAGGCTGTTTTCTTTGAGAGACTATAAAAATATGCAAATGCTATTGTTAAGAGCGAAAAGTAGAGGGTATTTTTCTCCCCATACACCGCTTGTGTTCCTGGTGAGTATAATGTGCAGAGAGGGCTCAAACACAGACTCACAAAGACAGTGCTGGAGATGACCAGGTACAGAGGCAGGATAATAGAAATATTCTCACAGGAAGCCATTGTCTCTTTCCATTGTGGTCATATTCGTATAGTCCATCTGTGTGTGTGTGAGAGAGAGAGACAGGGAGAGAGAGAGAGAGAGAGATTTAGAGAGAGAGAGACAGAGATAGAGATAGAGAGATAGAGACAGAGAGAGAGAGAGAGAGAGAGAGAGAGAGAGAGAGAGAGAGAGAGAGAGAGAGAGAGAGAGAGAGAGAGAGTAAGGAGCCACATTTGTAAAGCCCTCACGGTCTCAGGCAGGAAGACTTTTTGAAGTGATTATGGAGACAGTTCAGATCAAAGGATTTGACAAGTCTGAGTGCCCGCCAAATACGAGCCGGGCTAATCACGCTGAAGCCCTCCGTACAAGACACCACTGGTCCCTCCAGCTGCTTTGCAAATGTAACGTGACACTTAGGGATAAACAGATTATCAGGGGACATAAGAGAAAAAATCCTCTCAGACTAGTAGAAGTGAAATAGTTTATTTGATGAACTTGGCGACTACCAATGGATATGGTGGTGTAGAATGATGATTAATTTTCTGTAAAGTTGTAATGACCTAATTTACATGATGATATAATATGTTTTTTCATACTAGTTCTATGTTACATGAAGGAAGGGTAGTTGTTATGTAGGATGATATTTGTTATGTAGGATGATATTTAGCTTTTTCGATTTTTGGGGGGTATAATCCATAGGCCTAATCTTCCAAACACCTCAAGACATTTTGAAACGTAAGCTCAGGGACATCTCAAAGTATCTCTCCTGCAGTCATTCTCTTTTAAACGTTGTCATATTGTTATATCATAAATGTAGAGTAAATTCATATGAACAATTTCACTTTATTTCACTCTTAAATTCACTGAGATATTTTATTTATTCTATTTTATTTATGCTGCATTCTATCATGGCCAAGATAATGTAGAAATCACATTTCAAAATAATGTATAATTGGCTGAATTATTTTTTTAACCTGTAAATGAAATAATGCATATGTAAATATGTACCATGCAAACCCAATAAACAGAACAACCAAACCCTATGTGTGTGTGTGTGTGTGCCTCTTGTGTCATGTCACTGGTGACCAGCCGTGTCATTCCCAAGTGATCCACTGAGTCCGCTGGGCCAGGGAGTGTCCAGCTGTCCAGTTGTCCAACCAGGGGCCCTCTCCTCTTTCTGGGTGATGTCCATCACCAACAGGCCCCTGTGGTTCTGGACGTCCTGGACTCTGGAGAGCCCTCGGACAAACGTACCATTCAGGACGGACGGACAGATGGAACGGTGTCACGAACAGACACTGGACAATGAGGTGGTTGTTGTGTTGGCTAGCAGCGCAGATGATCTGTTTTATCTCACAAGTCCAGCGCTTCAAACTGGACATCCTGCACCCGTCACCATGATCAAGCAAAGAGAGAGAGGTAAAAGGAGGGAGAGGGAGCGTGGTGAGGGGACAGAAAGAGGAGAGGTTCAGAGCTGTTTCCATTCTGAAATGGTGCACTTCACCAACAAGCTGGGTCCTTACCTCAATTCAACACAGTTGCTATATTAGATATGTTATTCAACTACATACCACTGCTGCCTGGACTGACTTAATGCTCTGCAACTACAGCCTACTACGTTGATCCACACCAACCATCATTCTCTCTTTACCACATAGGTGCTTTTTACATTTTTCACAGAATACTCACCAAAACCTGGACCTCTGCCTCCAAAAATAGCAATCTTGGGAGCTGGCAAAACTTGTATTCATAATGAATAAAGTAAAGAAAAAAAACAACCTTCCTCAGTGCCATCCTGACCCCGCCCTATATGTCCAGTATGTCAATTTGATTGGTCACCACAGAAGGCAGACTGCTATTGATTGGTCGGTCATTAGGAGCGGCTGGTGGAGCTGACATGGTTAACACGCGGTCGTAACATCTGACCGCTCTTTAACCACCAGCCATCAACTGACCAATCCAGCCATTGACCCCAGTCATCCCAGCTGTGCCATGGCAGCAAATCAGTACTAGACTGCTGTGGTGGCTGGGCCATTTAATAGCAGTATTGTGCTTGTTCAGTCTAGAGATCACTCTTTATTTTGACATATTGTAAGTAATAATTGATGATTCATAATTTAGTAACAATTATCAGCTGGGTTGTTAGCTTATGATTATTTTCAACATTGTTCCGCCCCGTCTCACTGTATTTATAACTGTATGGTACTGGTTTATAACATAACATTTTACCATGATTCTACCATGATTCAACCATGATTCTACCACGACTCTACCACGAGTCTACCATGATTCTACCACGATTCTACCACGATTCTACCATGAGTCTACCACGAGTCTACCACGAGTCTACCATGAGTCTACCATGAAGAGACATACAGGAATACACATGTATGTTAGGTATTTGTCCACAAAGCAGATGTCTTTTTGCAAGACAGCTGGCAGGTATACAAGCCAATAAAATATAACAGGTTCAGATATTATCTCCAGGCCTGATGGTGTGTGTGTGTGTGTGTGTGTGTGTGTGTTATAGCAGTCTGCTATTAAAGCTAGCCTGACTCTCAGATCAGAGGTATAATGGTTATTAAACTACATTTTCCGATTATCATGTAATATTGCTGAAAAAAAATCAAGACAAATATTAGCAGAGGCCTAATGAATAGGAGTGTGTTTTTTCATGTAAATAGGAACCAACAATAAAGGCTTGTTTGTTTAAATGTGATATTGATCAGATAGACAAAGGAGTCCTTGTCCTTTGATGGGGCAGACTTTGGGAAACCAAAGCCATGGTAACACTAAGGAAACTAAACATCACTGAAAACACTGGGGAACAAGGGCAGAGGAGCTGCTCTCAACAGTACAGTCTGTGTGTGTGTGTGTGTGTGGTGTGTGGTGTGTGAATGTTGGCTGTGATCAGTGAGTGAATGAAGCGTTTCACTGGACAACGTGACCCCTCCCTCCCTCCCTCCCTCACCTCTCACTCCTCTCAGAGGGGAAGCCCTGCCAGTGGACATCTGTGGAAATGAGCTCGGCCGTGCAGTAAGTGTGGCGACCCTGCCACTAACCCCACGCTGTTCCCATTGCTCTCGCCACTAAATGATATCTACTGTATCCTGCCTGGATGGGAGGAGGGAGACCTACCCCCTTCCTTCCTCTCGCTGATCACCCAAACTAGTGCAACTTACAGATAACTTACAGATAATAGATATATATTTACACATATTATTTGAGTAGGTGGATTAGGATATGTGGCCAATGCCAAGATCAGATCCACAGGGTGAAAGGTTTTTAAAAAGGTTGAATTATTTGTGCTCCTCAAAAGACCATGCTGCACTTCCTCCCTGGAGGAGCCTCCACTGATCTGATGCCTGTGAACTCTGCTGTACATGTCAAAGACAAATAGTTTGGGCTCTGAACCTTTCAACACCATCCCTGCTCTTCTCTCCCAACTAAAACTCCCATAGTCAGCACCATTCACAAGCAATCACCAACACACACATCATCTTCTCACCACGCCATTCTGTTTTCTCCATTATAGATTATTCATAGACATTATGGGTGTAGCTCTTTTGAGTTTTGACATTGGATCCATTTTAGTGCCTTTTTCTGGTGGGGTTTCATCAGACTGTAATGGAATGTGATGTGAAAGTGCTTGAGTGTTGAGTTTGAACTCCAGTGCCTTGAGCAACACCCTCTAAGAAGAGAGAGGAGAGGAGAGAAGAAGAAACTCAATTTCCAAACCGCAGGCAGGCAGGCAGGCAGGCAGGCAGGCAGGCAGGCAGGCAGGCAGGCAGGCAGGCAGGCAGCAAAGAGGAGTGCACCACACTACACACACTACCCAAACTACCCAGGGAGCATCTGGGGCAGATTGCATGCGAGGCTGTAGGCTTTGAAGGTAGCAGGTAGCAGCTTTTCTCCCCCTCTGCTCTCCAGAGTACAGTGCTGGACCAGAACAGGCTAGGCCTCCCTCCACACAGAACAGGTGGTATTGCTCACTCCAATTTAGCTCAAACCTCCACTTGAAATAGTGCTGCTGTCACAACCAATCTGCACCCAGAGATGGACCGCTGCCTCAGTCGGAGGGAGCATCGAAGCAGACAGGAGGGGAGCGGGGGGTTAGGAGGGGGAGGGATGGAGAGGGGGATGCTGTCGAAGGGAAGCTGCCTCCCCCTCTGCTTCGCCTTTGACAGCAGCATCCTACACACATATCCCCTCTCCTATCCCTCCCTCCCTTCACATGCTCCACCCCCTGCTGAGCTCTTCCTCTCCCCAGCACATGTTCACCGCAGGTCCACTCAACCAGAACAGCACAAAGAGAGGTCAGGCCAGTCAACAGGTTATTTACCGCAGGGGACCACCCGCCATCGCCCCTCCCGGCCCGCCCGGTACAGTCCGAAGGTCCCAATCTGTCCCCGAACACACAGGAGGCCATCTGAGTCTGACTGACTGTCCCCTTGTGACGTCACTGGGAAGATATAACTTTGGTGGAGGTGGGGAATGTTGGCGACTCTTGCTCAAACTTTGTAAGATAGGGTAGGTCAGAGATCCTAAAAACACCTGCAAGAGAGTATCCATGTTTCATCACACTGCTGAGGATAGAGCTCATGTTACAAACTAAAAGAGGCTGAGAAGAGGTGAGGAAAGAGAATTGGCAGTGTTTTTGTAGATATAACTAAGGCTAAAAGCTACCTACATTTTCCTTCTGAGCGTATTTTGAGTAATCTCCAGAGTGTGCCACAACAACACATCTTTTAGTCTTTGACAAATGCTGAAGGTCGTATAGATTTTCATTTTTGTTCACTAATGCGTTTTTTCATACAGTATTTTTATGATCAACCTGCTTTAAAGGAAAACATTTACATATAGGAGTGTTCTTTCTCCTTCTCTTTCTCTCTCTCTCTCTCTTTCTCTTTCTCTTTCTCTTTCTCTTTCTCTTTCTCTTTTTCTTTTCTTTTTCTTTTTCTTTTTCTTTTTCTTTTTCTTTTTCTTTTTCTTTTTCTTTCTCTTTCTCTCTCTCTCTTTCTCTTTCTCTCTCTCTCTCTCTCTCCTCTCTCTCTCTCTCTCTCTCTCTCTCTCTCTCTCTCTCTCTCTCTCTCTCTCTCTCTCTCTCTCTCTCTCTCTCTTTCTCTCTCTCTCTCTCCCTTGCTCTCTTTCTCTCTCTCTCTCCCTTGCTCTCTTTCTCTCCCTCCCTCGCTCTCTTTCTCTCTCTCTCTCTCTCTCTCTCTCTCTCTCTCTCTCTCTCTCTCTCTCTCTCTCTCTCTCTCTCTCTCTCTCTCTCTCTCTCTCTCTCTCTCTCTCTCTCTCTCTCTCTCTCTTGTTAGAAGATAAACATTCGTCAGTAAGAGTAAAGGAAAAAAGCGTGACTTATTTCATCCTCACAAGGCACAGATCTCTCTCTCTCTCCCTTGCTCTCTCTCTCTCTCTCGCTCCCTTGCTCTCTTTCTCTCCCTCCCTCCCTCGCTCTCTTTCTTTCTTTCTCTCTCTCTCTCTCTCTCTCTCTCTCTCTCTCTCTCTCTCTCTCTCTCTCTCTCTCTCTCTCTCTCTCTCTCTCTTTCTCTCTCTCTCTCTCTCTCTCTCTCTCTCTTCTCTCTCTCTCTCTCTCTCTCTCTCTCTCTCTCTCTCTCTCTCTCTCTCTCTCTCTCTCTCTCTCTCTCTCTCTCTCTCTCTCTCTCTCAAAAATGTCTTAAGTAGAGGGAGTCACTTCAGAGGTGCATTAGCAGTTAATACTCCTCTTTATATGGTCTCCTGGGTACTCAGCCAGATCACCCAACACAGTTACCTATCTCTGGGCTCAGAACAGGGGAGGGAACACACACAAACAAGCACTGACAAACGCACACACACCCAAGCATGCACACACAGGAAACAGAAGATTAGGATGAACACTAAAAGAGTGAGAGTGTTTTTTTCTTGGAGTGTTTGTTTAAAGTCCTTTAGTTATAGCTTGCAGCTACAGCTGACTTGGATGTTGTTGAGTTCTTTTTCATGAAGAAGGGAAGTGACTGCTTTAGCTGAATGTTAATTTGCAAATAACTTCAATAATACTCCAACTTCTCCTTGTAAATACCATTTTTTCAACAACAAAAACACAACAGACATGGCTGATTGGATTGCACAGTATACTTACAAAGACCCTCATCCTCAGTCCTGCCGGGGTCAATAAGTTCTTATATACCATTTGTGAAACTACAGATTGTGGCTTTACACCAACATGGCCACATACTAGATGTGTCCTTCAGAGTTCTGAGTGTTTGGACCAGTAGAGAGGACGTTGGCCTTTCATCCTCTGGCTTCAAACAGAGTTGAAATGGAGTTCTAGCCACTCTGGTGCTAACATGGCTAACTGGCCCCGATGCGTGAAGCCTCGCAGCCTGCAGCGGCAGCGGGGAGTCCCCTCAAAGGCAGCACACATTTACGGACACACACGCACGCACACACACACACACACACAAACAGTGTTGATGACACAGTGTGGAAGCCATTTCATACACACTCTCAACAGAAAAGGAACTAAGCAGTCAGTATGGAAGCTCTTGAACATAATGACTGTTTTTGAGAGAGTGTGAAAGACAGAGAGAGTGAGAGTGAGAGAGAGAGAGAGAGCGAGATAGAGGAAGAGACAGAGAGAGAGCGCGAGAGAGAGGGAGAGAGGGAGAGAGAGAGAGAGCAAGAGAGAGAGAGAGAGAGTTTGTGTCTGAAAACTGGGTCCTTTTATGTAACTGTTTTCTAGTGGATTAGAAGAAAGTGTGTGTGTGTGTGAATGTGTGTGTGTGTATGCATATGTTTTCAGAGTAATCTTCTCAGTCCTACGGCACGGTATTAGTTACTGTCTCGGTACTTATGAGGCTGTGTGTGTGTGTGTGTTTATGAGTGTGTGTGTGTATGTCAATACTCTCACCTAAACCAAGGCGTTAAGGAGAAGTCATGCACCACCCTTGGTAAACAGTCATCTGGAGGTGACAAATGAAAGAGCTAGATGGCCAGGATTAATGAAGGAGCCCTAACACCACACAATTAAACCTCTCTGGGCTAGCATTTTTCACTCCTGCTCCCCCCCCCCCCCCTCTCTTTCTCTCTCTCTCTCTCTCTCTCTCTCTCTCTCTCTCTCTCTCTCTCTCCCCCGAGGAGCTCGCTTCACTCTCAGTAGTGTGTTTGTTTTAATTATTTTTTCCATATGCAAATGAATTTTTCTTTAATTGCTGCGAAGCAAGTTGTGGGCCGGGGAGAAGAACAAGGAGGAGAACACAGTCTTATGGATTCGTCAGCAGCCATCTTTGGGAGAACCATCACCATTACACAGAGTAATCTATTGCCTGCCGTACATTAGCCCCTGATCTATCAGGAGGAGAAGTGTTAATGTTCCCTTACTACATCAATCAGAGAGAGAGGGAGGGACGGAAGGATGGAGGGAGTGAGGGAGGGAGGGGAAAGGAAAGGGGGGTAGAAGTGGGTGGAGAAGTCAGAGGGAGAGACTGCCAGCTCTCATGTTGTAGTCTTACACACTACAGACAGGTTACAGACAACACCCTACAGACAGGTTATGGACAACACACTACAGACAGGTTACAGACAACACCCTACAGACAGGTTACAGACAACACCCTACAGACAGGTTATGGACAACACACTACAGACAGGTTACAGACAACACATTACAGACAGTTTGCGGACAACACACTACAGACAGGTTACAGACAACACATTACAGACAGGTTATGGACAACACACTACAGACAGGTTACAGACAATACATTACAGACAGGTTATGGACAACACACTACAGACAGGTTACAGACAACACCCTACAGACAGGTTACGGACAACACACTACAGACAGGTTACGGACAACACACTATAGACAGGTTACAGACAATACCCTACAGACAGGTTACAGACAACACCCTACAAACAAGTTACAGACAACACCCTACAGACAGGTTACGGACAACACACTACAGACAGGTTACAGACAACACCCTACAGACAGGTTACGGACAACACCCTACAGACAGGTTATGGACAACACACTACAGACAGGTTACGGACAACACCCTACAAACAGGTTACAGACAACACACTACAGACAGGTTACGGACAACACACTACAGACAGGTTACAGACAACACCCTACAGACAGGTTACGGAAAACACACTACAGACAGGTTACGGACAACACACTACAGACAGGTTACAGACAACACCCTACAGACAGGTTACAGACAACAACCTACAAACAGGTTACAGACAACACCCTACAGACAGGTTACGGACAACACACTACAGACAAGTTACAGACAACACCCTACAGACAGGTTACAGAAAATACCCTACAAACAGGTTACAGACAACACCCTACGGACAGGTTACGGACAACACCCTACAGACAGGTTATGGACAACACACTACAGACAGGTTACAGACAACACCCTACAGACAGGTTATGGACAACACACTACAAACAGGTTACAGACAACACCCTACAGACAGGTTACAGACAATACCCTACAAACAGGTTACAGACAACACCCTACCGACAGGTTATGGACAACACACTACAGACAGGTTACAGACAACACACTACAGACAGGTTACAGACAACACACTACAGACAGGTTACAGACAACACCCTACAGACATGTTACAGACAACACCCTACAGACAGGTTACGGACAACACACTACAGACAGGTTACGGACAACACACTACAGACAGGTTACAGACAACACCCTACAGACAGGTTACAGACAACACCCTAAAGACAGGTTACGGACAACACCCTACAGACAGGTTATGGACAACACACTACAGACAGGTTACGGACAACACCCTACAAACAGGTTACAGACAACACACTACAGACAGGTTACGAACAACACACTACAGACAGGTACAGACAACACCCTACAGACAGGTTACAGACAACACCCTACAAACAGGTTACAGACAACACCCTACAGACAGGTTACGGACAACACACTACAGACAGGTTACAGACAACACCCTACAGACAGGTTACAGAAAATACCCTACAAACAGGTTACAGACAACACCCTAAAGACAGGTTATGGACAACACACTACAGACAGGTTACAGACCATACCCTACAGACAGGTTATGGACAACACACTACAGACAACACCCTACAGACAGGTTACAGACAACACACTACAGACAGGTTACAGACAACATATTACAGACAGGTTACAGACAACACCCTACAGACAGGTTACAGACAATACCCTACAAACAGGTTACAGACAACACACTACAGACAGGTTAATGACAACACACTACAGACAGGTTACAGACAACACCCTACAGACAGGTTACGACAGGTTACAGACAACACCCTACAGACAGGTTACAGACAACACACTATAGACAGGTTACAGACAACATATTACAGACAGGTTACAGACAACACCCTACAGACAGGTTACGGACAACACACTACCGACAGGTTACAGACAACACACTACAGACAGGTTACAGACAACACCTTTCAGACAGGTTACAGACAACACCCTACAGACAGGTTACAGGCAACACCCTACAAACAGGTTACAGACAACACATTACAGACAGGTTACAGACAACACACTACCGACAGGTTACAGACAGCACACTACAGACAGGTTACAGTCAGGTTACAGACAGGTTACAGACAGGTTACAGACAGGTTACAGACAGGTTACAGACAACACACTACAGACAGGTTACAGACAACATATTACAGACAGGTTACAGACAACACCCTACAGACAGGTTACAGACAATACCCTACAAACAGGTTACAGACAACACACTACAGACAGGTTAATGACAACACACTACAGACAGGTTACAGACAACACCCTACAGACAGGTTACAGACAACACACTATAGACAGGTTACAGACAACATATTACAGACAGGTTACAGACAACACCCTACAGACAGGTTACAGACAATACCCTACAAACAGTTTACAGACAACACCCTACCGACAGGTTATGGACAACACACTACAGACAGGTTACAGACAACACACTACAGACAGGTTACAGACAACACACTACAGACAGGTTACAGACAACACCCTACAGACATGTTACAGACAACACCCTACAGACAGGTTACGGACAACACACTACAGACAGGTTACGGACAACACACTACAGACAGGTTACAGACAACACCCTACAGACAGGTTACAGACAACACCCTAAAGACAGGTTACGGACAACACCCTACAGACAGGTTATGGACAACACACTACAGACAGGTTACGGACAACACCCTACAAACAGGTTACAGACAACACACTACAGACAGGTTACGAACAACACACTACAGACAGGTACAGACAACACCCTACAGACAGGTTACAGACAACACCCTACAAACAGGTTACAGACAACACCCTACAGACAGGTTACGGACAACACACTACAGACAGGTTACAGACAACACCCTACAGACAGGTTACAGACAACACACTACAGACAGGTTACAGACAACATATTACAGACAGGTTATGGACAACACACTACAAACAGGTTACAGACAACACCCTACAGACAGGTTACAGACAATACCCTACAAACAGGTTACAGACAACACCCTACCGACAGGTTATGGACAACACACTACAGACAACACCCTACAGACAGGTTACAGACAACACACTACAGACAGGTTACAGACAACATATTACAGACAGGTTACAGACAACACCCTACAGACAGGTTACAGACAATACCCTACAAACAGGTTACAGACAACACACTACAGACAGGTTAATGACAACACACTACAGACAGGTTACAGACAACACCCTACAGACAGGTTACAGACAACACACTATAGACAGGTTACAGACAACATATTACAGACAGGTTACAGACAACACCCTACAGACAGGTTACGGACAACACACTACCAACAGGTTACAGACAACACACTACAGACAGGTTACAGACAACACCTTTCAGACAGGTTACAGACAACACCCTACAAACAGGTTACAGACAACACATTACAGACAGGTTACAGACAACACACTACCGACAGGTTACAGACAGCACACTACAGACAGGTTACAGTCAGGTTACAGACAGGTTACAGACAGGTTACAGACAGGTTACAGACAGGTTACAGACAACACATTACAAACAGGTTACAGACAGGTTACAGATAAGTTACATATAGGTTACATACAGGTTACATACATGTTACAGACAGGTTACAGACAGGTTACAGACAGGTTACAGACAGGTTACAGACAGGTTACATACAGGTTACAGATAGGTTACATACAGGTTACAGACAGGTTACAGACAGGTTACAAATATGTTACAGACAGGTTACAGACAACACCCTACAGACAGGTTATGGACAACACACTACAGACAGGTTACAGACAACACCCTACAGACAGGTTACAGACAACACACTACAGACAGGTTACAGACAACATATTACAGACAGGTTACAGACAACACCCTACAGACAGGTTACAGACAACACCTTTCAGACAGGTTACAGACAACACCCTACAGACAGATTACAGACAACACCCTACAAACAGGTTACAGACAACACATAACAGACAGGTTATGGACAACACATTACAGACAGGTTACAGACAATACCCTACAAACAGGTTACAGACAACACCCTACAGACAGGTTATGGACAACACACTACAGACAGGTTACAGACAACACCCTACAGACAGGTTATGGACAACACACTACAGACAGGTTACAGTCAGGTTACAGACAGGTTACAGACAGGTTACAGACAGGTTACAGACAACACATTACAGACAGGTTACAGACAGGTTACAGACAGGTTACAGATAGGTTACAGACAGGTTACAGATAGGTTACATACAGGTGACTGACAGGTTACAGATAGGTTACAGACAGGTTACAGACAGGTTACAGATAGGTTACAGACAACACACTACAGCGCATCAATGACTGCTCACAACCTCACCACTCTCATCCTTCTCTTCAATCACACTGATTGCTTTCATTGACACAGTATGACCTGATAACATCTCCTCTCAGGTTGTGCATTTCTGTACCTTTGTGTGTGTGTGTGTGTGTGTGAGTGTGTGTGTGTGTGTGTGTGTATGCATGTTTCTGTATATGTATGTGATTGTGTGTGTTCCTCTCTGTTTGATGCTGGGATTGCTTCTCTCAGGAGCATAATGTGCCTGGTTCTGACCAGAGATGATAGGTGTTAATCAGAGGAGTGAAGAGAGACAGGATATCACACTCTGCAATCACAATGGACGCCTTCATTACCTGCCAATGAGGGCTGTGTGCGTGTGCGTGTTTGTGTGTGTGTGTGTGTGTGTAGTGATGGATCTGTGGATGAATCCCAGATGCCCTGTCTTGTGATCTGAGTAGAGATCCATACATGGAACAGTCCATGTCTGTACAGCAGCACCACTCTCTCTGCTTAGTAGGGCCTGTGTTTTGCCTGCCAGAATCACACTCACACACACTGGTGGGTTAGGTATTCAATTATCTATCTATTTATGATAATTGATTGGAGTAAAATTCCACCCCAAAACTATATTTTTGTATTTGTTTCATTAGTCCATTGTTGATATAGTCTAAAATGTTTTGCATGTCAGCAGTTTATAGCTTTCAAAATAGAGAAATACAGCCAGCAAAATGCATCATACCGGACAGATTCTGTATTTTAGAAATTATCTATCTTGTAAACATGATTGCTGACATGCAAAACATTTTGCATATCAATGGACTAATGAAACAAATACCAAAATATAGTTTTGGGGTGGAATTGTCCTTTAAGTCAGGTAGATTTTTAAAAATCCAAATTGGTCATTTCATTAAAATTAGTTACTGTGAATGGTATTACTGAGTAATTACCATCTGGTTAACGTATAACTTAACTTATTTTCAAATAAGAAAACTGTAACTGATTTCAGTGTGTTACAGTTTTTCTCAATTGTTTACACACAAATACTGGTACTTGTGACACAATGACCACAACATGTAACTCATGCACCAACCCCCTGAACCAATTCTGCTAAACTACAAGCACAATTCCTGCTTTACACTCAAATTGCAGTTCTACAACACACTTTTTTCAAAACACTACACACAAATCTTTGCATTTGGCACAATTTTCAAAATCTCTTGTTTTCACAATGAACACACTGCCATTCAAATATGCACACTGACTCATCACATGGGCAAACACCCATCATACAGTTTTACAATTAGCAATCAGAGCTTTAGCATAAAAGGGCAACAGGTGAGCTCTTCTGTTTTGGAGCAATGGATGCCAACATTGGAAACAGAGGCAGAGCCAGAGGAGTGAGAGTAAGAGGAGGAGGACGGGGAGGACAAGGACGAGGACGAGGACGAGGAAGGCCAAGGACCGTAATCTCTGATGAGATCCAAGCCACTTTGGTTGATCATGTGGTCAACCATGGTCTAACAATGAGGGAGGCTGGGCAAAGAGTACAGACAAATTTGAGCAGGTACACTGTAGCATCCATCATCCGAACATTCCGAAATGAGAATAGGTAAGAAATCTACTCTCACTAGAAAATTGCAGTACTGCATATCAATACAGTACTCAATGAGTACAGTAGTACAGTATTTCCTGTGGACTGTTCTGTAGGACTGTACAAATAAAGTATGTTTCAAGTATTTGGGAAATGTATTTCTACTTTGTATTTACAGCATTTGACTATTTGTTTGGCAGAACTGAAAGATTACCAACACAAGGTGGTCAGGAACGTGTTCTGTCTCCTGAACAGGAAACTGAAATCATGAACATGGTCCTAGAAAATAACGCCATAACATTATGGCAAATACAAAGAAAAATAATAGAAAACAATGAGATATTTCAAAATATTGATAGGGTAAGCTTATCAACACTGTGTCTTGCGCAGAAATAATCTCAGGATGAAGAAGGTCTACAGGGTGCCATTTGAACGCAAATCAGAAAGAGTCAAAGAATTGCGATATAACTATGTGCAAGTGAGTCCTATACCTTCCCACAATTGATGCATAACACTGTATAAATTATACATATTTCAGTATTGTAATCATAATGATTGTGCTTCACAATAGTGACCACTCCATGTCTATTTTTGATATTGTCATGTGTGTTTCAGAGAGTCCTTGAGCTAGAGGTGGCTGCAGTGGAGCACCAGTTCATCTTCATTGATGAGGTTGGATTCAACCTCACAAAAAGACGAAAGAGGGGAAGGAATATCATCGGCCAGCGTGCCATTGTTCAAGTCCCTGGCCAGCGCGGAGGGAACATCACAATGTGTGCAGCGATTACCCACCACGGTGTCATCCATCACCATGCTACCCTTGGCCCCTACAACACCACCCATCTGATCACATTCCTGGACACCCTACACAACACACTCATTCCACCAGATCAGGTAGATGGCCCAGAGCAGCTCAGGTACGTTGTCATTTGGGACAACGTAAGTTTCCACAGGGCTGCTCTGGTTCGTAACTGGTTCACTGCCCACCCACGCTTTTTAGTTGTTTATCTCCCTCCATATTCTCCATTCCTCAATCCTATTGAGGAATTTATTTCTGCCTGGAGATGGAAAGTGTATGACCGAAATCCACAAACGCGTATACCTCTTCTCCAAGCTATGGAAGACGCATGTGGAGATATAGCAGCTGATGCTTTTCATGGCTGGAATCGCCATGCTAGGCGATATTTCCCCCGCTGCTTGGCCAGGGAAAACATTGCTTGTGATGTGGATGAGGTGCTGTGGCCAGACCGCAACAGAAGAGAGGATGCAGAATTTTTTAATTTTTTTTTTTTTTTTTACTGTAACTGTATACATTAAATTCTTCTGTTTTGTATGTAGACCACTGTATGTGCAACTTTGTGTTGGTTGGGAATGGGATGTACACTGTGTACATTGTTTTTGTGGGGAAAATGAAATATATTTGTTACCGTGTATTTGTGTGTTCTGAGTATAAAAACAATATTCTCAAATATTTTACAACACACTTATGTATGTACTGTCTGTAGTAATGGCAACACTGAACCAAAAAAAGGCCTAAGTCATTATGATGAATGGAGAAGAAGTGTTTTCCATTCATCATAGTGTTTTACATTGAGCACATCAGTGTTCAACTGGTTCTTATAAATGTCTATTCATATGATGGTTTGTGTGTGTCATTTGAAAACAAAATACAATTTTGATAAGAAATAACATTGTTTTGAATGTAAAGTTTCATTTTGCTGGAGAATTGAGGGGTTTTGCCCATTGTGTGTGTGTTTTTTGATTTGTGTGTAGAGTTCTGAGAATATGAGGCATGCTTTCAGAAAATGTGTGTA